>NC_135226.1:230000-302500 GCF_052324685.1 Brachyhypopomus gauderio
ATGACGGAATTCATCTGAATTTATTCCTTCTTTAAAGGGTGAAGGTCACGGACGTAATTGGGGGGGGGGGGGGGGGGGGGTGACATGTCCCCCCAGTTTTTACGGTTAAAACCAAATATTTAAATAGCGACGATCCATGTCCCCCCCACCTTTTATTACAAAATTACGTCCATGGTGAAGATAAAGAAAATGCGTCAGTTGGTTGTATAGTATAGTATAGTATTTATGATACAAATTTTTGTAAATAGTACAACTTTCACTTTTCCGCAACTAAAGTAGGCTTGACTCGTTTAGATGATATTCTCAATAAGATAAATTGAATTGCTTAAGTTTTTAATTGAAATTGCATATTCTTTCGGCGCATACTACACCAATATATTAAACATCAGGAGACAAGCAACTAAATGAAACAGCGACACCTGCAGCTCTAAAATGAAACTACTGCGCCTGTAATTGCCAAGCAAATAAGACGAGGGAAACATACAGTAGACACATAGAAAAATTTATTAACTTCCAATAATGACAGAATACCAAAGCATTTTAAATGTGAAAAACCCATTGCCATCAGATTTCTTTAGAAGGGAATGAAAGTACTCGTACTTTAATACTCGTAGTCAGGCCCGTCATAACTACAACAGTAAGAACTAAGAACATCAAGAAGTAAGAACTCTAATCTGCAGTTGAATAGCCAAAAACTCGCCAACCTCAGAGGTTTGTGGACAGCGTGTTTCCGAGATGTGTCTGGAAAAGTGGGGTAGCACATTCCTACGCACTACATACAAACCTCATCATGGTTTCATAAACTTCCTGAAAGTCTGCTAAATATGTTTTAGGGGTTTTCCCCCCATTTGGAGCATATTTTCATATCAGATGCTACTGAGCATTCATTTGCATACCACAAGATAAAGAAAGGTGGGTAAATGTACTCTCTGAGATAAATGAACCTGACGGGGCACAACATGAATGATATATTCAGGTCCACTCAAGCGCAGTGCATCAGGTACAACGGGCTTGACGTGATCCAGGAGCACGCGCAGCAGAACCAGCGAGCTGGCAGGCCCGTTTCTCTGGAGATCCCATCATCTCTGCAGTTCACACACACGCACCCAGTTCAAAGACATCCAAGGTGAATCTGTATAGTTCATGAGGCAGAAGACTGTGGGGGTCTACTCTCGGTACTCCAGAAACTGCTGAAGTCTTTTCTGATGCTCCGCTGATACACAGACAGCACTGAAACCAGAACATTTCTGAGGTTATGTGGGCAAATTAATTGTTCCAGTGGCAAAGTTGCTCCGTGTCATATACAAAGGCAATGCAAGTAATGGAAATATTACAATTTAGTAAAATTGTTGCACAGTCACAAAAATACTGACTTACAAAAATTGTGTGTTTTTCTTTTTTAACTTTTCCCTCTCCATTGTTGGCTAGAACACAACTGGTCCCTGAGGGAACCTGGATGCTATAGACTTCAGCAGTGTTAACGCCATTGTGGGCAACAGAACTTACTTCAAGTGCTCTCCAAACGTGGTGGTTATCCTGTAGATGGCCGTCTTCATGGCTGCCCTCACAGAAAACCGCAGGGTTTTGTACGTGGAGTCTCCCATACTGCAGATCGCCTTCACTGGCTTGCTAGATGCATGAGGCAGCTTGAAGTGCCTGTCCACCGCCTTCAGACACAATGACATGGTATAAGGGGGAGGGGGGAGTGAGGGGGTGATGTACCGTTACCATAATGCTGACTTTACCTCTTGCAAGGTCAGCATGCAGCTGAGAATGCTGGGTAATGTAGTCTGCACTACTCCATACTTATCCTCAGAGAAAGAAGCAGCCACCAGATGAGACAAACCTTGCAGAAAAACATTTAAATAAAGTTCAGTATTTGGAGGCAGAGATCGAACTGAACAAGAGAAATGTTTCTAAAGCCATTCAAAGATCATTTATGGGTCACCAAGCTGTATACAGCTGTATTTTGTTCCATTCACAGAAAAAGTACAAGAATATTTCAGGTTTTCAGACCTTCTAGGGCCCAAATGTGAGCTTGGCTGTCAGCAAACAGAGCTTGGCTTGAAGCCTCTGGGAGCTGTTAAGAGGAAGAAATGTAATTTCACATATAGCACATTTTATACATATATAATACAGAAACATTTTACAGATATCATAGCATATTTTATACAGATATACAGCAATAATCAACTGCAAATTAGCTTTAAGAAACATGGATTCATAAGACATGGGGATGGGTAGATCGCCATCTGCAAATTATATTCATACATCTTAATGAGGCCTCAGTGAGGTGAGCATAACAAATCGGGTTTCACTTGAATCCATGTTTTTTAGCCTTTGAGATGAAATGTCTGGATTGTAGTAGCTAAGCTAAAGTCCCACACATCCACCATCCTACAATTCTCCCTCGAACAAGGAAGTGCTTTGCTACATGAAAAAGATGACTGTGAAACTTTAGAACAAGTGTTTCAAATGAACATGTAGAATACACTAACAGGCTTTAGAAATTTGAACCTGCACCTTTAGTCACATAGTTTAACACTCCAAATGTCCCTGAAATTAACAAAAACAAGATAATTATAAATATTTAAAAATTTGCTTAAGAAGTCATTTGAAACATGTAGTAAAGCTGTGAAACATTCTCTACTGCTACAGATAGATGAGCTGGGGGAGAGTCCATCAGCTGTACACACATGCAACATGCACCTCCCACCCCATCATTCCTGCATGCCACACACGCACAGGTCTTACCCCCTTACCTTATTACATAAATAGGCTATCAGCACCCGCCTCGCCAAGAACCCTTTAACCTGAGTACAATTTAGAGCAAGACAACAAGACAGAACAGTTTTCATGATGTGGATGAACCACACAAGTGACTGGTCATCTCAGTGGTGTGGACCACACAAGTGACGGGTCATCTCAGTGGTGTGGACCACACAAGTGACGGGTCATCTCAGTGGTGTGGACCACACAAGTCATCTCAGTGGTGTGTCTTCTGGACCTTTCAGTGCAAACTGAAATGAGTCTGATCATTTGATTTTAGCCCTGTGTGTTTTTACGGCTGCTTTATTTTTTACATGAATTTGCATCTTAGCATCTTCACATCTCCACCCAGTACCGAATGTATAAAGAGCAAAAGTCCATGTCTGACTCAAGCCTGGTTTATACTTTCGCGAGTGACCGTAGCGCGTGACTCCGCCCACCTCGCGCGACCCTGTGTTTCAGGTTTGAAAAGTGCTGGGCTAAAGTACTTGAAAATACTTGAAATTGTAACTACCTCGCTTCACAACAAATATCTGTCTGACTGAACAGTTCTCTTGTATTACGTTAAGAAACATGAGAGAACGTGAAGATGTTAAGATTGGGTGTTTTGAAAATAAACAACCATTAAATAATGTGAATAAAAACAAATTATTTCGAATCATTTAGTGTATATGTATAAATATTTAACTTAAACTTAATTAACGTGCTGGGAATGATTGAAATGGACCTTGAAAGTGACGTACAAGTGCTTTAATTCCATCTTATAAAGGTGTATGAACCCTGCAAACATGACTTTGTTCATTGCGCTGAGGCGGCGCGCGCGAAGTTACAAAATTCGAGAGGTGCACGACCTCCTGAATCGACAGCGCGCGAGGCCCTCGCACACGGGCGGCGCCACAGCGATGACGCCATTTTCGCCGCACGGACCCTCGCGCCACTCGCGACCAGTGGACTGGACGACACGAGTGAAAAGTGAAGCCTCCGTGTGTCAGCGGCCCTCTAGTGGCTGGCTGCAGTACAACTTTTAACCCCGCCCATTCCCATGTAAGTGAACGGGCCGGACGAGAAACTTTGAATTTTTATTACACGTAAAATATGTTTTTTGAGCAATTATATTTTGTCAATTCTATAAGACCCCATTGCGTTAGTATCTCTCCCAGTGTTTTTCTCTACGATAAACAGATTTTATAGAAGTTATTAAGTGTTATTTAAAGGGGTGTGGTGATAAGGTGATTGACAGTTAATAGCTGCGTTGTTTGACATCTAATACCAGACGCTCAAACGTGAACGCGCTCAACATCAAAACTCTCGACAGCAAAACTCTCGACAGCAGTATTAAAACCTTTTACCTTTGTTTATTTTGTAAAACGTCAAAAGTGTCTATACTGGTGGGCGTATCCTAACGAATGTCGGGGCGGAGATACGGTCTCTGGCGGAGATATTGGCTGTGTTCGAAATAGTCTACTACATACTACTGGCGTACTGATCGAGCCCCAAATCAGTATGTCGTATGCAGTATGTGACCAAAATGAAAATTTCCAGTACGCGAAACATACCCGGATGACCTACTACTTCCGCAAAATATTCCAGTACACGAACAGAGCTATCTTCGTGGTGTACTGCATCCCATCATGCAACGCTACGATCACGTGACCCCGTAGTGTGCTTTGCTTTTGACACATACTGGAAACTGTACTGCATACTACTACGAACCAGACTTAACTGGGTCACTATACATGTCATATTTACGCAACATGCTACTGGCCCAAACGTCATTTTTACACAACATGAATATTTTGATAAAATACATATTTTGATTTTTTTTATAGAATTACTTTTAAAGTTAAAGATTAAAGTAATAAATAATGAACATGTTTGAAAGCTCCCTTTAGGAACCATTTGTCTACCATAGAAAAAACATTAAAGACACAGGTTGTGTGAATCAGCGTGTGTGTATGCCGGCTACTAAAGGATAATGTTAAAGGAATTATAGATGCGTAGACTAAAGCACTACACACAGGGCCCACCGCCTGCACCGAGGGGACTGAGGCTGCTTGGCCGGGAAACAGGAGCCTGGACTGTTGCTGTAGAACTTTGGAACCACCCTGTGACCACGGACTTGTGTTAACGGGCCGCCCAATGGAGGATGGGTTCCCTTTTGAATCTTGGTCCTCCCGAGGTTTCTTCCTAATCCCCACCATCATAGGGAGTTTTTCCTCGCCACTGTTGCCTTTGGCTTGTTCATTAGGGATCTGGACCCATACAATTGTAAAGCTGCTTTGTGACAACGTGTGTTGTGAAAAGCGCTATATACAGACCCTCCAGAAAGTTGCGATGTTGCGATTTGCAACTTCAACGCAACTTCAAGCAAACCCCGCGAATTCAGGGCGGTGTTGCAACTTCAGCCAATCACCGCAACTTTCCCACAAATTTGACCAATCACTGATGTCGTATTGATGTGATGTTGACAAACTCCCGCCTTACTTCCGTATATACGTTCAAGAGGAGCAGACTGAAAGCAGCATGAGCGATGAAAATAACGGCAAAAAGATCGGGAAAAGCAGTATCCCAGTACACTACATGAAAGCGGGGATAAACTGTCCAGATCCGACCCGCGAATTGATTATCTATGGCCCCCTGGATGATATTTAATTACTATTAGAACCGGCCCGCAGGCCACAGCCGCCCGATGGTGTTTTGCACGCACAAACACTACATTCCCCACAATGCAACGGTAGCCCGCGAAGTCACTGCAGCGCACGCAAGTGGCGAGGGTCTGAGATAAAGTTTATAAGTTTAAACTTTAAACTGAGATAAAGTTTATTTATCTCTGATCCATATCTATGAGTTACTAGTTCGCTCTGGCGCCAACCACTGGCGATCGATCTCGATATAATACTTAATTTGTGTCCATTTTACAGGCCGCCTGGTAACAACTTACGTTCACTAACCCCGCCACCCCCTCCAGGTTCAAATCTCACTTCAAGCGATCTTGAAAAGTTGCCAACCCTGAATAAATAGGTAAATAGATCATTAAAATGGACTACTAAATAGAGGAAACCATACAACATTTACTCCCTATTGTAATGTACTCACAAAAAAGCAAAAACACACCTCAACTTCCATCGCAATTTTTTTGAAAAACACCCGCAACATCAAACATTTTAGCCCGCAACAATCACAAAAAAGGCCCGCGAAATCCTGGTGGGACTGTATATAAATAAATTTGACTTTGACTACGCCCCAGGGCCCCAACACGCCACAGGACCCCACCACGCCACAGGGCCACACCACGCCACAGGGCCACACCACGCCACAGGGCCACACCACGCCACAGGGCCACACCACGCCACAGGGCCCCACCCCACGGCTATACTCCACTGTCTCAAAGGAAGACCACTTCAATAATCACTGTTCATCAAATCAAATCAAAGTCAAATATATTTGTATAGCGCTTTTACAACATATGTTGTCACAAAGCGCTTTACAGGATTTACAAGGTTAACAATACTATTCTGTTCATGAGTCTAACAAATCAAGGCTGAATAGTGTAATGGCGCATTTCCACACGGGCCTGCTTGGCGCGGTACGGTTCGATACGGATCGATTCGCAACGGAGCGGTACGGTCGCGTTGTGTTTCCATTACAATGGTGGACCACCACAATGTGGGTGGAGTCGCTGTTGGCGCGCGGGTTGTCATGCATGACACTCCCTGGCCAATCAGTGTCATGCTGTTCCTCCACGTCACAGAAGTTTTCCGCTTTGGAACGGTTAGAACCTTGAGCGAGTCGGTACAAAAAAAGTACCTGAAGGTATCGGCAAACTTGTACCTGGTACTAATGGAAACACTCACAAACCGTCGCGAATCGAACCGTACCGCGCCAAGCAGGCCCGTGTGGAAATGCGCCATAAGTGTCAGGTTAGAGTGTCACACTATTTTTTACACTTTCCAAGTGCTGGTTAATGTAAATTAGGTCATGAAAGACAACAAACTGATTCCAGATCAGCACTCGAATGCAGAGTGAATAATGAATCGTTTAATTTGCCATGCAGTCATGAGGACAGGTATCTATGTGTTACTATGGTGACAGTACCTGTTCCTTCCGGTTCTGGAGCCACTGGCTAAGGAGACTGGACTTGTGCTCCGGGTGCAGAGCAGAGGGAGACGGAGACGGAGACGGAGATGGAGGGAGACTGCCGTTGGCCTGAGAGTCTGACCAGACACACAGACACACACAGCATGAGGACCACAACTTTGACCGTTTCTGGTAACTTCATGTTACCAGAACTGTGGAGTGTCATGATAGATTCATGAGATTACATGGCATAGACCACATGGTATATCAGTGACCAACACGAACACAGGTTACTAATTACTGGCATCAAGAAGGTGAGATACGATTGGCTCAATTTGAAATAATGCAAAGCAACAGGCACTGACATGCAATAAGCACTGACTGACTGCATCATCTACTACAGAACCCAGTGTGGATCATCATCATCATCATCAACCAGACACTGTGTTACACCTGGCTTGGTGTTCTTCTGTCCAGGCTAAAAGGTAGGTGGCACAACGCTGACCTGTGGAGGTGCTCCACAGTTTGGGGCCTCTCCTCGTGAGGTGGGGGCTCTGGGCGGAGGCGTAGCAGGGCGAGAGCAGCCCCGGCGTGAAGGGGGCCGTCAGCGGGCTGCTCACACCCACCGCAGACGATTTGAGGAAGACGGAGCCCGGGGTCTTGAGCACGGCACTGGGACGTGGAGTCTGCAGCAGGGCCTCTGGCTCAGACGCTGCTGAAAAGAGTGGAGCACAAACCCTCAAAACTAAATATCGTTAAACATAATATAAATGAGGACTAATGTTCATTAAAAAGTGTAAGATGATGCGTTTCGTTTTTCCAAGTATAGCCCTTCTGTGGCAACTTGTGGCGAAAGTAGCATCGGTGTCATGACAGCTTACAACAATTAACCTTACAAATGTAGTTTATTACGCAAAGCCCTTTGGCTCTGGACACATCTGTCAAAATGATGCCAAAAATCCTCTTTTTAAACTTTAATGTTGTGCTATGTTGTACGTAGTTCGAGCTGGCGTCCAGGATTAGGTTCGCTATGGCTGGGATTAGATTACCGGAGCTCCCCGAGGAGACAGATCTGGCGTCGCTGCCGACAGACGGAGGCTTTGCTCGTCCGTTAGACGCCACAGCATCATGGTGAGCAACCAGGCGTTGAGTTAACTCGCCCAGGAGCGTCAGGCACTCCTTACTGATGGCGTTCCAGTTATGAGGGTGACCACCTACAACAGCAGCACAGACAACATAAACAGTAGAATTCATTCAACTTTCCCAGTCTTTCGTATATATAAAGCTTTATGGTTTTATTGTAAAAATGTTCTCTGCTTGTGATTGCCATGACTAGAGTTAGTACTTCATGTAACAGCAATACTGGGGACCTTTCTGTGCATGTCAAGCAAACTGGTCAGAAGTGTTAAGATTATATGTGGTTAATATCTAAATTACAGAATATAAAATAACTAAAATGGTATGTGTAAAGTGGGAGAAGGAGGAAGACTGATGGTACCTGGCTGACTCAGACTGAAGACTTCTCGTCTGCGTGAAGGGCAATACTGAGCCAGCAAAGCAAGATCCTGCAGGGCCAGGAACTGACAACATGGACACAACCAGTCACAACATGGACACAACCAGTCACAACATGGACACAACCAGTCACAACATGGACACAACCAGTCACAACATGGACACAACCAATCACAACCAGTCACAACATGGGCACAACCAGTCACAACATGGACACAACCAGTCACAACATGGGCACAACCAGTCACAACCAATCACAACATGGGCACAACCAATCACAACATGAGCACAACCAGTCACAACATGGGCACAACCAGTCACAACATGGGCACAACCAGTCACAACATGGGCACAACCAGTCACAACATGGGCACAACCAGTCACAACATGGACACAACCAGTCACAACATGGACACAACCAGTCACAACATGGGCACAACCAGTCACAACATGGGCACAACCAGTCACAACATGGACACAACCAATCACAACCAGTCACAACATGGACACAACCAGTCACAACATGGACACAACCAGTCACAACATGGACACAACCAGTCACAACATGGACACAACCAATCACAGCATGGACACAACCAATCACAACATGGACACAACCAGTCACAGGGAGCACGCCCATGATCTGCTACACTAATCATGGTAAAATCACACACACTTTAATAATGGTGGCTACCTTCATAATCAAGGCATCCTTTTCAGTCAGGACTTTGGGGAGACACTGGTCTGCGTCCTCAGCAAACGTGGACTGTACTGGAAATCTGTAAGGCTGAAAAGATCATCCGTGGCTCATTAATCCAGAGCAGCAGGACAGATGCCCCCAGCACTCAGCACGAGGGACTCGGGTCAGGAGTCCATACAGGCTTCACTAGGAACCAGCACCATGAGGCTCAATACCTCAGTGACGTAGACCCTGAAGAGCAGCACCGTGATGTTCCAGGTGAGCAGCAGAAAGGTGCCACTCATCCACAGGTGGTAGAGTAGTGACAGATCCAGCAGCCCACCCAGGGAGTCCAGGGAACACAGAGCACTAAAATCAAATTGAACCATGGACACATCAAGCAGTCTTCCATTACATACACGTCTACTTTCACACATTTGTGCAAACAAACAAATAAGACTTTCAAATATCGACCTGTCCATCTGAAGATTTAGTGTCTGCGAGATCCACGCCCTGGGAATATGTCCTAGAAAAGAGGACAATATCATTTAACTCTGTTCATGTCCGATTTTTTTTTAAAGCAGTTTGATGACTGGAACTTACCAAAAAAGAAATACAGGACAACATAATTCCTCACTGAATATAAAGACTGAAGGGCACTGCACTTTACCACAGACGCCAGAGATCCCTTAAAGCGCATGTACTTGTATTGCTATGGGAGGGAGAGACAGACAGACAACACACACAGCCGTGTGACGTTAAGGACCACTCCTGAACGCACGTTTTCAGTCTCAGCGTTTCTGTACTATCTGGCTAACATGCCATCTTTTTCATATTTCATATTTCATTAAGTATATGGCAGATCAAAGTCCAGTATACCTGTATGATGGGAAAGCCCACGTAGTTCATGTTCTGGACCACTCCAAGGAAACTGTGACTGTATCCCATGAAAGCTCCAGCCAGGAGGAAGAACAGGTGATACTCGTTTAGACACGCCTCAGGAACACCGCCACTTTAGCAAAGACCAAATTAAATGATCAGTAACACATCTTCCCCAACACAGAATAAAAACCATTCATTATTCAGATGGATTTGGATCAATATTTGAATGCAATAACGTTTTCATTAGGTCTGGTAGGTTCACTTGACCTGAAACGGGGTCAGTGTGCTATAAAATCACATGACTTAAGAGAGCATCTCCTCTTTCAAACAGGAACCTGCACCTATTTAGTCCCTTACGGATAAGATGGCCTTCACTGAGCAACATATCAGGACACGCGCCTTAAGCCCCACTGACTCGTGTGTTATCCATAATTAAGATACAATCAATGCAACCTGAGCCCCTGTTGTTGAAGTTTTACTGCAGACAAGACAAACAGAAGCAGGTGAGGCCAGAGAGCAGAGGAGATGCTGACCTCTCGCGTCCTGTGCAAGGGGAGGCCAGCATGTGATAGGGGGCCCCAGCGATGACGGAGGAGCACCACATCACCACCATGCCGACGGTGCAGTGCACCAGCGAGTGGACACACTGCCGTGGGTGGAGCACTTTAGCCAGGAGAGCCACCCGGGAGCATGGGACGGAGGGGACCACTGGAAGACACCCACACTACATGCTGTCAACACTCACACTTCACATACTCACCCAGTAACCCTGTGAGACTGTAATACCCACTTTTGACTGAAAATCATTCCATACCTGTGTAATACTTCAAGTTGAAAAAGCCAATCACAAGCACCACTCCACAAAGCAGGAACAGGGAAAAGATGGTGCTTGGAGCAGTCAAAAGAGCCAAGCATTCTGTGAGCACACATAAATGTGACATAAAACCACTCTTGGTTCATATTGGAGAGAAAAGGATAAGGGGGCCATACATTTTGTTCATATTTATAAACAAGTATTTCCCTTCTATACTAAAACTCATTTGGTTTCATGCACGAGTTTTATTATATTTAAATTTCTTGTTTGGTTGTATTCAGGTCGTAAATTGTATATACAAGATGCGCAAGAATGGCAAAGGCCAAGATGAGAACTATAAATTAACATTTGACCATCAAAATGTCCTTATAAGGATAAAGTCCTGCTTGGAACGGAGAGTGCGTACCTGAAATCCATTGGATGGGATGAAACAAACTAAATCTAACGAGGAACACAAAAAGTGTTGTTGTGGCAGGCAGGAGCAGCACCGCCCACACCACACTAGCTACAGCTCTCCAGAGAACAACCTTCAAGAGAAGAAAGCAACATCCGTTTAGGTGTGGTGTCTGTAGATCAGCATAAACGCAGTTACATAAGAACAGGAGCCAGATATTAGACTACTGTAGCTAGCTCGGCTAATGTTAGCTCACTACCTCACACAGATCTTCCATCTCGGTTCCAAAGTGTGCAAAATTTTAATCAAAAACAAAAAGCTTTGATAACTGGCCCAGCAGATCTCAATCACAAACAGGGATAGTGGTCGAATTAAACATTTACTCCAATGTAGTTAGTGTCTTAGTCTCATAGAGCGAGTAAACTAGTGTGGCCTGCAGGTAATACAACCAGACATGTTACCTACATAATCAGACGCGTTTACATAATCAGACGTGTTTATGTTTATGTTTCCAGACGGTTTACACGCAGTTTGTAAATATAACTAGATGTGCATTTCCTGAAGGAAATACATAGTGCTTGAAAAGAGATGCAAGTCTCTGTATGTATGTGTGTGTGTGTGAGAGAGATGTATGTATGTATGTATGTATGTGTGTGTGTGTGTGTGTGTGTGTGGAGTGAGTATGGGAGAGAGATGTATGTGTGTGTCTGTGTGGTGTATATGTGTGTATGTGGAGTGGGTGTGAGAGAGGGGTGTGTATCTGTGTGGTGTTTGTGGAGTGGGTATGAGAGAGATGTATGTGTATGTCTGTGTGGTGTATGCGTGTGTTTGTGGAGTGGGTATGAGAGAGGTTTATGTATGTGTGTATCTGTGTGGTGTGTGTGTGTTTGTGTAGTGGGTATGAGAGACATGTATGTGTGTGTCTGTGTGGTGTATATGTGTGTTTGTGGAGTGGGTATGAGAGAGGTTTATGTATGTGTGTATCTGTGTGGTGTGTGTGTGTTTGTGTAGTGGGTATGAGAGACATGTATGTGTGTGTCTGTGTGGTGTATATGTGTGTTTGTGGAGTGGGTATGAGAGAGGTGTATGTATGTGTGTATCTGTGTGGTGTGTGTGTGTTTGTGGAGTGGGTATGAGAGAGGTGTATGTATGTGTGTATCTGTGTGGTGTGTGTGTTTGTGGAGTGGGTATGAGAGAGGTGTATGTATGTGTGTATCTGTGTGGTGTGTGTGTTTGTGGAGTGGGTATGAGAGAGGTGTATGTATGTGTGTATCTGTGTGGTGTGTGTGTTTGTGGAGTGGGTATGAGAGAGGTGTATGTATGTGTGTATCTGTGTGGTGTGTGTGTTTGTGGAGTGGGTATGAGAGAGGTGTGTGTATGTGTGTATCTGTGTGGTGTGTGTGTTTGTGGAGTGGGTATGAGAGAGGTGTGTGTATGTGTGTATCTGTGTGGTGTGTGTGTGTATGTGTGTTTGTGGAGTGGGTATGAGAGACCGTCTCTGGTGTGTGCGCGTGCGTGTGTGGGGGAGGGAGGGGGGAGAGACATTCAAAAATATCACTATCTCTGTTTCTCCGAGTGGAGAAGCCTTGTTTTAGTGTGGCACCATCCGAACAAACGGTCGTAGTTCAGGACCCATTTAACCTATTGCTTAACCAAAGAGATTGTATGAGGGAGGACCCCTTGATGATGATCTTGATTTAATTGTGTGGTTTGACCCCAAAATGACGAGTAAAACACAGAGGAAAATTGTGAAAAAACCTATTCTGATTTTGAGAAATTTACATGGGAGCTAATGGGGCAGTTTTCTGTGCCTAAGGACAAACATATGCTCATAACATTTGGAGAATAATAATAATAATAATAAGTATGAGGAATAATAATATAGTACTTTTCCAGCACTATAATGAAGCACCTCCGCCAGTTCAAGCCTCACAAGTCTAGACACACCGGCTCACTTAACCCAACAGAATCCTTTATACTTGTCTCAAATATCTTATGAGGCAGGCCTTACCTTTCGTATGAACCAGCAGTTGTGATGAACAGAAAACATTTTATCATAATGACAGCAGGTGAACTCGAGCTGTAAAAACCATCAGCGTGTGATCAAACCTGAACACCATCCCGCGCCACACACTCGAAGGACCTCGCGAGGACCTGTGAGGTGTTTAAAACAGTGCCTGAGTGAAAAACAAGGCCGCCGTCTTCAAACTGAGGTGTTTCTCAGCATTGATGATATTTTATATTGATTCTAAGACGACGCTGAAGTTGGTTACTTATTCGCAGTTTGAGATTCGTTTGGTTACTTATTCGCAGCTCCTTATTCGGCGGCTGAAGTTGGTTCCTTATTCAAAAAGGGTGTGTTCACGATGAGTGTTTGCTGCGCACATTGTTTAAAAGAGATAGATTAAACAAACGAGCATAGGAGCATACATTAAGAGGTCATTGTTTCCCATACTGATTTTGTGAATGTAGACTAAACTAAAAACACAGAAATGCTGTTCTAAAACACAAATGAATCGGAAGAAGAAATACCAGCACACAACATGGTATATCGAGCAGTGGGCAGATAGGTGAATGGATTTAAAGGGGCAGTTTCAGAGGATTATTGAAGGCCTTATTGATGGTGGGCCAGAGAAATAACAAATGCATCATGAAGAACAGGTCACTCCCTAACCTGGAACCTGATTTTAGCCTGATCCAACATAATTTAATACCTCAAATCTATCTGGAAACACAGCATATTGAGTAGATAAGCGCACAGAAAGCGTGCTGAAATGATTCAGAGGGGCAAGTTCAGATACATACAATTACATTATAAGCAATTATATTATTAATTATATTATATTATATATTATATTATATTAATATTATATTAAATTATATAAAACTAAATCATAAAATTATACTAATATGATAAAATATTAAATTATATTAATATTACATTAAATTATATTATAGTTATATTATTACAATTATATTATTAATATTATACAATTATAAGCATACAATTATGCTAAGCCAGGCCAAAATGAGGTTTCTCTTACAGATAGTTACCGTTTACATATGATGCATGTGTTGCTTGTCTGGCCCAACGCATTATAGGCATACAGCAGGCCTCTGAACTTGACCTTCTACATTCACAAAATCAGTATTGGAAACAATAACCTCTTAATGTATGCTCCTATGCTCGTTTGTTAATCTATCTCTTTTAAACAAAGTGCGCAGCAAACACGCATCGTGAACACACCCTTTTTGAATAAGGAACCAACTTCAGCCGCCGAATAAGGAGCTGCGAATAAGTAACCAAACGAATCTGAAACTGCGAATAATTAACCAACTTCAGCGTCGTGATTCAAAGAAACAGCGAAGCTTGGATTAAGTTATATACATCAGCCTTTATTGACTTTTTGTAAGCTCTAATAAAATAAACAAATTAATTCTGACAAATAAATAGGATAGAATATAGATATATCGTGTGTAAAAATAAAAATACATTTCAAAGTGTTATTTGTGCATTTATAATAATTTTTAAAAAATCATTTCAAAATAGATGCAATAGCAACATTTACTGAAGGGACATATTTGAAGCAGTTGTATGTACAATCAGAGCTTGGCATATTGCCCTTAAAGTTAATGTCAATGATGTATTGGTTTTGTTTCATTTTGAATGAGACTTAAGGTTGTTTTTTCTCTATGGCTGCCGTTTGGTAGTGCGGTATTGCGTTTCTCCAGACTCCTGTTCTTCTGGGCTCCCCGTGGTGGTTTGGTCTCGGGTGATGGGAGTGTGTGTGTGGAGAACATCTCCGTTTGGACCCCCTGGTGAACCACCGCTCTCGCTCCTGCTCTCTGCGGAATTGCCGGGAACGTCAAAGGTTCACGATGAGACTTTTTATCTTCCCATAGTTTTAGAAGGCGTCGCTGGTTGTTGGTCATGTCTTTCAGGTTGTGTTGTAGTGAGTGGACCTGCTCCTCCAGGAGTGTTTTTGAGGTGATGGTGTTGGCCAGCTCAGATGTAAGTTCATCAATCCTCAAACTCAACCTGCCCGTTTTCTCGACCAGCGAGCTGCACTGTCGCTCCTTCTCCTGCAGCTCAGTCATCACGTCTTTGGTTGTTTTACCCTGAAATTTCGGATTGGACTCTAATCCGATGTCGGAGCGGAGCGTTTTCACCTGTTTTCGCAGTTCTTTATTATCTAAAGTCATCGTCTTCAGCTTGTGTCTCAGCGCTTCAGTGGACCTGGTTCTGGACTCGTACTGCCTCAGTTTCTCCCTCAGGACACTCTCTCGCTGCATGGCCTCGTCTCTTTCTCTCCGACATCTTTCCAGAAGTTTGGAAGTTTCATACTTAGATACTTTTTCGACTTTCCCATCCATCATAAAATTCCAGTGCTAAATACTAGAGGTAATTCATGGTCTTTACTAGAGGTCTTAGGTTATAGTTTCCAGAAACTTCTGTGTGTAGTTAAGCAGGAAAATGTCAGTAAAATTATATGATGCTTTCAATAATCCAGAGGAATTGAAGTTAATCCTCAGTAGACGACATAGACGTGAACCTCTGCCATTCACACAGACACTTTATAGGTTTGGAAGACTTGAGTGTAATTCTAGGCTAAGGTTAGAATGACCATTAATTAGGACACACCTCAACATGAGAGTTTCAAGTGACACTTTTTTCTGTTAATTAGGAGAGTGCACCTTTGTCATTTACATTGTCAATCTTTGAAATCAAGCAAAGATTTATTCTCTTATTTATTTATTTTAACATGAATTAATGTGACGAGTATGATGAAAGCAAGGTGTTTGCTTCAGTTTCAAAGTTTTGAGACTACTTATGGCCAAGACCAAACGTTTGTCATGAAATTTGCATGACGGCACTTACAAATACATTATGCTGCTTATATGTTTATACATAAACATTATAAAATCCAAGTACAAAAAGTAAACACAATTAAACATTTCTTATACATTTATTATACACAATCATTTGTCCAAGAATATTTTCAGCATTTATATAATCATTTAGGGAAGGTACATACTGTTAACACCACCATTTCTAAACTATACAAAAATGCAAACTGAAAGCAAGTTAAAAGTTGATATTCTGTAATTGCACTTTGGCATACAGAGAAAGATAAAACAATTAGCCTCATAGTATCCAAGTGGCACGTACTGTAAGTTGGCTTTCAAGCTATAAAATATGTCCTTAGTGTATGTTGTTATAAAATGTCTGAAACACAAAATATCCTTTTAGGAGACAAGTTCAATAATAATTTAAATATTAAAACCCCTGTATATATTGTAATGGTATATCACTTGGCAAAGTCCACTGGGTAACAGTATACAAAAGTCAGATCAGAGTCATATCCAACATTCAGAGGTCCATAAAAATGTCCCAAACTAACCATATCTGCACCCAGAGCAGAACCTTCAGAGCAGGATACATGGACCACTGGTTTGGTGAAATCCAGACGACCCATGACCTCATGAGAGAGAAACCTGATTCTTACTAATAAGGCAACAAGAGGACCTGCAGCGGAAGAAGAATAACACATGCTTTAGGAAGGAGAAATCATGTCGAGCACGTCTGGTCTCAAGTGTTGACATGACTGTACCCCAGGTGGCAGCTCTAACAAAAGGGTTGACTGGCCCTATTTTGAGATGCCAGGTCCAGTCTTTCACACATACTGCATGTAAACTACTGGGGCTGTGAGTTCTTACACATCTGATCACATTCTTATTCAGTAGGTCAGATAGCCGCGTGTCTCTCCATCAGTGCCAAAGCCGAGGTTATCTTATAGGGAGAGATGATTGCTTCCATGCCCTTGAAGGACCAGGATGAAGTAGGTGGTTTTTTCCATTTTCAACATGCCATGCTGTATGACGAGCTTACTAGAAAATCCAGTTTGAAACTGTGTGTATTTCAGACAGGTTCTCATATTTGGTATCCAGAGAACAACTTCAGGCTAGTGCAATGTCATAATGAACTAATCTATCTTTGCATTTTCAGCACTGTAAATTGTTTCAAGGCCCTGTATTTTTTCTTAGTGTATCAAATACTTCTTCTACATGATAAAAAATTGTAGCAAGCAGGAAAAATGTCCATGGCATGCAAATGAAGTGATGTACACAAAGTCAACTGTTAGGCATTTGTGGGGGTGCATAACGCATATTTCATTTAAAAGGCGCACATCTCAGAAAGGACTCCATCTTCTATTGCGAAGCACTTAATCATATTGTGAAAACAAAACCTAAAAGGATACAATTGGAATATTTTGTCATATGCTGTATTGTGATATTCAGATATGGCCTTTTCATAATTCCCAGTGCAATCCCTGTATGTTCCTATACGCCTCTTGCATCTGTTTACCTGAAGCTGAAGCTTATTGTGCCGTTGTGACTGAGAGAGTCTTGTTCACTGCAGCATGTATAACCACCTTTCTCAAATCTTTTTCATAGGTGCTGAAAAAGAACGCCTGAAGGAAAGAAAGAGTAGATTTGTTATTCCTTAACAGCTCTTCTGATACTGTGTAGACTAAATAAAAGAAACTGATGATATTTGAGATCAATGACATGGCAGTGTGCACACTTGATGATGTTTGAGATCAATGATATGGCAGTGTGCACAATTGTAGTGAATAAACTGGCTCATTTCCAAGTCAGTGCACAACTATTGTGAGTGTTTCCAGGAACAGCACGCATCCCCTAGGAAACTAAACTAACACCAGTCAGTATAATCTTCACACTGTGACACAGCCCCCAGAATGCTTAATGATTTGTAACAGTAATGTATGAATCTTTCAAGTAATGTATGTATGTTTGTGTGTGTGTCTGTGTGGAGTGGGTATGGGACAGAGGTGTGTGTGTGTGTGTGTGTGTGGTGAGTATGGGAGAGAAAGGTCTCGAGTCCCTTCAGGAAAGAGCAGCCTCTGCCTTTAGATTACTCTGTCCAACTGAGATGACTAAAGCTTTCAAGCATTATGCAGGAGCATATGGACTTATATGGTGTCAGATTTTTTAAACTTTATTTTAACTTTAACTTTATTTTACCAGGAAATATCCCATTGAGATTGAAAATCTCTTTTTCAAGATACCACGTACAACACCGTTTCAGAACAAATACATGGAGTAATAGTTCAAAATGTTTGAATGATTTTGAGGAGCATGAAGGTTTGATGGTCACATGTTAATGCATACCTTACAACCAACCGCAAGCAAAACATGGAGGGCCACTATAGTGGAGGTTATCGCCATGACAACGCGGGGGCGGTCATCCCGGAGCGCTGGCAAAAACGTGAAGACCAGCACGGAGCCAGAGAGACAAAGAGCAACCACGATGGAGCACCATCTCAGACCTTCGTTTGGTATGATCCACAGAACCTGGCAAATACACAGAGAAATCAAGTCAACATGCATTCAATTTAAACTAATTGATAAATATTAGAATTTTTTCCATGCACTCTCACAGTGAGATGTACAGAATCACAATGTGGTGCAATATAGCCTATATATATATATATATATATATATATATATATATATATATATATATATATATATATATATATATATATATAGACTAAGTAATGCAAAATGATTAACAGATGTTCTTGATTATTTCAATTGTAAATAAATCTTCTATAAGCTTCTAAACAAAATAGTTAATTGGACTGTTCGTTTTCTGAAGAATTCAATTAATACAAAGTACATATATCCTTAGGGCCTCTCTGACTTACCACAGCTGGTATGTAGATGGAGAGGGAGTAACCATAGACACAGACGATCTCCAGGAAGGAGTAGGTCACCATGTTTGTGACTCTACTGTTCCGCCATGCCAGAACACCCCACAGGATCAAAGGAACTAGCCATGCATAGCTATAGATCGCTGTGGCTGCCATGGTTACTGAAGCAGAAAAAAAAAGGTGTAATACTTTTTTCCCCTTTTTATCTCTTTACTTTTTATCGCTTCTCTGATCTCCCACATTTACAATTAAAGCAAAATACAGCACAAAACTGAAATAAACATGCATTACACATTAAGACAAAAAAAATAAATCAATAAAGTCGGTCATGTAATCAGTATGCAGTGTGTACTATTTACAGCCATAACTCACCTTTCCTAAAATCAGGCACATATTTATACTGCGGCTGACCATGGTGGACAAAGAAGCTGGACATGTTTCCACTTATTCCAATGGCAAAGACAAGTGTGGCACAGATCCAGAAGGGTCCTTTAGGAGAAGAGTCACTGGTCATCACCAAGTATCCAGTTTACCTCACTGCACAGTAGCTTCTCACCATAAAGGAAACAACTCACCATAGAGGTCGGGGTTGTTTCGGATGTAAAGGCGAACAAAGTTTTTACCGGGCCATGGCAGAATTGATCCAATGATTCTGTCCTTTACCTGGACATCAAGGCAATTTCATATAGTACATTGTCACTGAGAGGAAATATCTGCATCTTCATTACATAAAGAAAATCCATAAACACTGTAGTATTCAAACTGCAAAAATGTAGCTGTAGACAAATGTAGCACTTTACAACCAGATTACTGCTGTGAACCTAAAGGAGTTCTCTGTTTTAGCGATGCTTCCACCACCTGATATTCTGAGCACTATAAACCCCTATTTTTTCTATCTTTGTTTAATTTAGATATCAAATGTATGTATTTCCCAAAGGAAATGGATAAACCAGTTTTAACTGAATAAAACCTACCTGACGAGTATCCACATCAAAAAATGCTTGATAGTACTCAAAGGTCCAGAAGGGAGATCTTTCTCTTTGACCAGAGAGAAGCTGTTGGAAAATCCATGAATGAGAAGCTCGAAGAAAAATGAACAAAAATGCTTCATGTCATACGTGACTTGCCCCTACCTTAGTTTTGTCATCAGATTCGAGTGGATCATTCTCCTCCTCCAGTGAGGTACCACCTGCTGTCCTTCTTGGCTTCTGGGGTTTGGTGATGGGTCTATCAATGTTTATTGCAGTTTCTTGAGGACTTTTGTCCATTATTTCTGACTCGTCTTCAAATTCTATTAACAGCAACAGACAAAATGTCAATTTTGTTTACTCACAGTCAAATGAAAACAGTATTAATTTCTGAAGGAAACTGACCTTGAAACTGCAGGTGGAAATCTGTATTGTCCATCACTGGCGTCTGTCACAGCACTATAGATAGAGCCAAAAAGTGAGGACCAAAACATGAAGAAATTGATCAAATAACTGACACCGAATTGTAAAGGGAGTAAAGGGGAGTAGAGGGAGTAAAGGGAGTAAAGGGAGTAAAGGGGAGTAAAGGGAGTAAATGAAGTAAAGGGAGTAAAGGGAGTAGAGGAAGTAAAGGGAGTAGAGGAAGTAAAGGGAGTAGAGGGAGTAAATGAAGTAGAGGGGAGTAGAGGAAGTAAAGGGAGTAGAGGGAGTAAAGGGAGTAAAGGGGAGTAGAGGGAGTAAAGGAAGTAAAGGGGAGTAGAGGGAGTAAAGGAAGTAGAGGGAGTAAAGGGAGTAGAGGGAGTAAAGGGAGTAAAGGGAGTAGAGGAAGTAAAGGGGAGTAGAGGGAGTAAAGGAAGTAAAGGGAGTAAAGGAAGTAAAGGGAGTAGAGGAAGTAGAGGAAGTAAAGGGAGTAAAGGGAGTAGAGGAAGTAAAGGGGAGTAGAGGGAGTAAAGGAAGTAAAGGGAGTAAAGGAAGTAAAGGGAGTAAAGGAAGTAAAGGAAGTAAAGGGAGTAGAGGGAGTAAATGAAGTAGAGGGAGTAAAGGGGAGTAGAGGGGAGTAGAGGGAGTAAATGAAGTAGAGGGAGTAAAGGGAGTAAAGGGGAGTAGAGGGAGTAAATGAAGTAGAGGGAGTAAAGGGAGTAGAGGGAGTAAAGGAAGTAAAGGGAGTAAAGGGAGTAAAGGGAGTAGAGGGAGTAGAGGGAGTAAAGGGAGTAGAGGGAGTAAAGGGAGTAGAGGAAGTAAAGGAAGTAAAGGAAGTAAAGGGAGTAAAGGGAGTAGAGGGAGTAAAGGGAGTAAAGGGAGTAGAGGGAGTAAATGAAGTAGAGGGAGTAAAGGGAGTAAAGGGAGTAAAGGGGAGTAGAGGGAGTAAAGGGGAGTAGAGGAAGTAAAGGGAGTAGAGGAAGTAAAGGGAGTAGAGGGAGTAAAGGGAGTAGAGGGAGTAAAGGGAGTAGAGGGAGTAAAGGGAGTAAAGGGAGTAAAGGGGAGTAGAGGGAGTAAAGGGGAGTAGAGGGAGTAAAGGGAGTAAAGGAAGTAAATGAAGTAGAGGGAGTAAAGGGAGTAAATGAAGTAGAGGGAGTAAAGGGAGTAAAGGGAGTAGAGGGAGTAAATGAAGTAGAGGGAGTAAAGGGAGTAGAGGGAGTAAAGGGAGTAAAGGGAGTAAAGGGGAGTAGAGGGAGTAAAGGAAGTAGAGGGAGTAAAGGGAGTAACGGGAGTAAAGGGGAGTAGAGGGAGTAAAGGGGAGTAGAGGGAGTAAAGGGGAGTAGAGGAAGTAAAGGGAGTAGAGGGAGTAAAGGGAGTAGAGGGAGTAAAGGGAGTAAAGGGAGTAGAGGGAGTAAAGGGGAGTAGAGGGAGTAAATGAAGTAGAGGGAGTAAAGGGAGTAAAGGGAGTAAAGGAAGTAAATGAAGTAGAGGGAGTAAAGGGAGTAAATGAAGTAGAGGGAGTAAAGGGAGTAGAGGGAGTAAAGGGAGTAAAGGGGAGTAGAGGGAGTAAAGGAAGTAAAGGGAGTAGAGGGAGTAAAGGAAGTAAAGGGAGTAAAGGGGAGTAAAGGAAGTAAAGGGAGTAAAGGGAGTAAATTGAGTAAAGGGAGTGATATATATTGGAGTATCATGTACCTGTGCAGGTAAGACGTGTTGTGACTCCAGCTGTAGAAAGTTGACAAACTATCACCTGCTACGTTTACGGATGTGCGCTTCCGTCAGTCACCTAGCCAGCTAGCTAGACCGGCGGCTAACTAACTAACCAACGACGCTCTTCAAGAAAAGCCGTAGAATATTCAACAATCTGCATCGTTGTGCAGTTTGAGTCGCGCTAAGATAGAACGACAAGCGCGCGTGCCTGACTAGCCTAGCGCGCGCTAGCTAATACGACTCCAGCATTGTTGTATCCCGGTTTGTTGTGGTGACGTCGTCAGATAGCGCGTGACGGTCCGCGCAACATCCGGTTTGTTTGGCGGAATGTATCAAATTAAAGGTTATTTATGTACGTACTCTCTTTACGGTTGAACTATAAATATCACAAAAGAGGATTATTCAAATTGCTACTTCACTTCATCTGTATAACACTATATATTTAAATGATTATTTTTGCTATTTGATTCGTGAATAAGCGATGGTTTACACGGGCTTTTATTTTGATAGGTGGACTAAAACAGCAGTGGCGAGGTCAAAACTACAGAAACTACAGAAAGTTTGACGTCCATGTTCGGCTCCTACAGATGAGTGAAGTGTGGAGGTGGTGACTGCCGCCGTACTCGGGGAGGCTCGGATATGTCCAGCGGGATCATGGGGTTCGGTACTGTACATGTTTGGGTTGTTGAGCTGGTAACAAGTGTGAGTGTGTGAGTGAACGCAGCTCTCCCTGTGTGAGGTTCAACTCCACCATGACGTCAAACATCTCCCACGACCACGGACCCGTGTACGTCCGCGAACAAGGACAGCTGCGCTGCGTCGACGCTCAAGGGGGTTTACTGGTACACGGGCAACATCCTAGATATAAATCACATCGATTATTCGGGAAGGATTTTTCGGTGAAACTGTGCATGGACAGTTTCCCAGCAGCGGTCAGACAGAGGAGCGACCACTTCATGTTCACCTACAACACCGAGGGTAGTCTGCGCTACTCCGTCAAATCCCTCTTCCACATATCGCTCTTGTTCATTGCCGATAATGTTGAATATATCGATTCTCTCGTCGGCTTTCCTGAACAAATGGCCGACAAGTTGTTTGCAGCCGCTGAAGAGAAGCAAAAGTTCACAGACCCTCTAACTTCAACAAGGGCATTACAAGTTTTCAGCGAGGCTTATGGTGAACTGGTATTAAAGTCCCTGTGTTTGAGAGACAGGTGAGTCCAGCCAACACTGCAGCACCTCTTAAAACACTGAAGCAACAGTTCCCTCACAGGAATCCTCAGATATAATGACATACCTCTGATTTTCCTTTAGGTGTCTTTTGCTCTCCGAAAGGATAAATGAGATTCGAGTCTTTCATCGACTGGAAGGCCTGGATCTCAATGGTTGCAGATTAGGTGACAATCATGACATTTTCAGACACCTAACCTCGGAGGCATGTGCCAGGTGTGATGAATGGTCCAATCTAAACATTCCTGACAACCAAAATTAAACAGTGAGAATGCATATAGAAGAGATTACTGTATAATAGAATTACTGTGTAATTGCCTCCAACTTCATTTACCTGTATTCACTGTGGTTTTCTGCTTCAAGGCTTGTGCGCCTGTTCATTGGGGATAACTGCCTCTCAGACGAAGGCCTCCAGAGGCTGACGGCACCAGTAAGAGTGATGAAGAAAGGCCTGGGGAACCTCCAGCAGCTGGACCTCTCCAGTAGGTGGAGAAGTGAATATTTTAGTACTCTCACCCATCACCCAAAATAAGAACAGTGCTAAAATAATTATGATACCTTTATATTTATGACCTGATCAAAACACTTGCAAGAATAACAGACTTCACCATCAAATAATTTTTTAATAATATTTAACACCATTCAACTAATTGTGTGTTTTCTATATTCACAATAGGTAATCCATTCACAGAGAAAGGACTTGGATATTTGACATGTTTTCGAAAACTACAGCAGCTGAATATCTCTGAGTCTAATGTGAAGGTGAGTATGTTTAAACTCTGCACTTTGCTGAAATGTTTTATCTCCTCCTCAGACTGTAAATGCTGCTTAATGTTTTGTTGAATATTTGTGAATTGTTTTTTGTAGATAAGTGTTTCACTGAAGGAGTTCTTGCGGATTAAGATGGGAATGGTGTTGTCGTTGACCCCACTGAAGGTGTTCCTGCACTCTGAGTGTAAAACCGTGGGCTGGGCAGAAGAGGTAACGTTCACAAAAATATTCTTGTGTATATTTGGAATATTTCCATACAACATTGATGAACTGGTCTAGGAAAAAGGGGTTTATGTTGTTTCCTGTTACATGTTTATTTAGAGTGCCTTCTAGAGTTATTGGCACCCTCAGGTTGAGTAGAACATGAATATTTCTATGTTCAGCAGTATGAGGAAATTACGCATTGTGAATGTCATATTTATTTTCGCTGCTGCATTTATTATTATAAAATAGGGACACTGGAGACAGAGCTAGCATGGTAGACTTTAGTCCTAGACAGGAACTATTACAACCCTATTACATCACTACCACCAGTCTGAAGTGACACAAGGCACATGGTTCAGTTGGGAATTTATGCCCAATACCATCTGCGTGTCATTTTTACGATTTTCAACTTTCCAGTATCTGCTATCCTGTGTACACTGGAGCACCGCTCTCTCCTGTAACATTATTATTCCTGTCAGATTCAACTGGTTTGGCCATTTCTCTTATGACCAAGGTATTTCCACCTGCAAATCTGTTACCCACAGGATGTTCTGAAACTGGACTGTTGTGGGTGAATCACAGGACCTGTTCAAACTAGCTGGTCTGATACCAAAATCATGCCACCATCATCGAGATCACATCCTCCACATTCTGAAGTTTGGTGTGATCATTACCTGACATTTATGGCCTTTGTCTGTGTGATTTTCCTATAAATCATTATAGATTGTAGATTATATATTATAATTATAGATTTGTTATAGCCCTGTCTCATCATTATGGGTATTGTTCCTCACACAGAGGGTAGGTGTGGTGCAGTATTTTGCCGTCAGTGTTTTTGGAGCTCTTCCACTAAGTTAGGGCTCACTGTTATTTCTTTTACTTCCCTCATTCTTTTCTTTGGTCATTTCCAGGGCAGTCATGGCCTGGTGGTAGGGAACTGGTCTTGTGACCGGAGGGTCGTGGGTTCGATTCCCAGACCTGAGGCTATGACTGAGGTGCCCTTGAGCAAGGCACCTAACCCCAAATACTTCCCGGGCACTGGGCTAGGGCTGCCCACCGCTCTGGGCACGTGTGATCCACAGCCCCCTAGTAATCACTAGTGTGTGTGTGTGTGTGTGTGTGTGTGATCCACAGCCCCCTAGTAATCACTAATGTGTGTGTTCTAACTGCACAGATGGGTAAATGCGGAGGACAAATTTCGATTGCGGTGAAAAATCACAATTGACAAAATATGGCGCATTTAAATTTTTTTACATAACTATGTCCACCGCTATTTATCTGTCATCACTGTGTCTGGTTGGTTCCCCATTACGTTCTTGTCTGTCTGGATCCTGAGGTCCCACAGAAACTGGGCTTTGTTGTTTTCTACCACAATTTTTGGCGTTTTTATTTGGGGATCCAGTTTATATGTTGAACAATGTTGATGTTTTATAATGTTGTATGTTTGTGTGTTTGACCTTCATGCCTTGCTCGTGTCACTGTGTGCTCTTCTCCCCCCAGCATCTTTAGTTTCTGCTAGTAGGTGTTCGATTGTTTCACATGCTCCTTTTTACAGTCTGCCCCTTGGCTGTTATCTTGGGTGATACACCCTGATTGACCTAGTGTTCTTGTGCTGCCATGATTAGTGCCTCCTGTGTGTGTGTGTGTGTGTGTGTGTGTGTGTGTGTGTGTGTGTGTGTGTGTGTGTGTGTGTGTGTGTGTGTGTGTGTGTGTGTTATGCCATGCCTATGTGTTTGTCAGATAATAAACCAATGGGAAAATAAAGCTTCAGAATTACCCAAGAAGGATTCAAAACCCAGAACAAATGCACTGCAGTTCTGTGAGTTGAATTTGTTTCATGTTTTTTTATCTTTTCATAAATGTAAAAGTACGTCTTCCAGCTACATATCCGTATGATCAGTGAACCCATTTAATTGAGATTACCTTCCATAATGTGTACTGGGATGTAAATATTGACATGACAGTGTTTCTCTTCCTAGATGGAAGGAAGAAGATTGTGAGAGAGAGAATGCGCTCTGCGTGTGATGATGCCAAATGCGATGAGAAGATCATCATTCATTGTCATAAGCCTGATCCTCACAGCATCTCCCAGCAAGTGGGACTCAACATGGACACACACACCAGGAAGAGGAAGTTGTCCACACAGCACAAGGAGAACGCTCAGAGAAGCCCAACGCCCAAGCGCCAAGCTCCCTGTTGCTTTACACCTGAGGACCTAAACCTTCTGAATAGTTACTGAAACAGCAGACAAACTGTTACTGTTTGTTTTTTTTTTTACTTTTCACAAAAAGGGACTCTTAGTGTTTATGGTATTCACTAACCTGTAAAATAAACCATCAGTCTTATTTTAAAAGGGGTTGTACAACTAATCTTACAGAATAGGCTGTTTGAATATAGAATGGATTTTAGGAAAAAGGTATTTGGTTTGTTAACAAATTTACATTAAATTGAAATGGTATCCTAAAATGCAAGTTCAACATGCATGTTTCTGTGCATTTGTAAGTTCAATAATTTAAACCTGCAAGCACCAATTTCATCAATAGTCTACTCATTTATTATATTGCACATGGGTTCCTTTCATCAGCTCCACCCATGTAGCTTCCTCGGGCTGATACCGGCCAGGCCCCAGGGGTAAAGACAGGCCACCTAGGCTGAGGTCCCAGTAACCCTAATCCAGGCATGGGTAACTGGGCCCTAGTATTTGTGACTTCCATGGGGGTTTTAATGGACCACTCTTTGTCTGGCCAATCACCTAGGACCAATTTAGCTTGGGAGACCCTACCAGGGGCATTGCCCCTGACAACCTAGCTAGGATCATACACAAACCCCTCCACCATAAAGTGTTGGTCCGTGGAGAAGTTTCATAAAAATGTAAGGCCAAATACCATCAGCATGAAAAGTAGCCATTTTGAACACACTATCCATAATTTAATATTACACAAATGGGGTTGGAGCTGTAAAGGACAACCAACACACAAGATTGAAATGAACTCACCTGTGGATACATCACGCTAGGTTTAATTCTCCATAACCTGCTGTGGTTAGTGCCTTGTTCTCCGACTTGCTACCTTTAATGTGTGGGGTGAATGGACATTCTTGGGTAGTCAACCCACTTGTGGTGCAAAGAGTGGACCTTAGTAACTGCTTTAGTACTTTGACATGTGAGTTTCTCCGAGGCCAGTTTTATTGTGCCTTTTAAAATATCAAGCTTCTTTCTGCTTTTCCAGATAACACCACTGAAACTGCATTAGCACAGCATCATTCTAAACAGAAAGAACAGATGAACAGACGGGTGGCTTGGTGGTTAGCACATTTGCCTCTCAGCACTGGGGTCTTGGGTTCAAGTCCCTATCTGAGTGGAGTTTCCATGTTCTCCCCGTGTCTGCGTGGGTTTCCTCCCACAGTCCAAAAACATGGAGGTTAGGTAAAATTGGCAGTCCCTGACAAATTCTCCCTGAGTGTGTCTGTGTCTCTTCATGTTCAGTAAAAGCAGTTGTCTGAGTGTGTGTGCATGAATGTATGTGTGCTTGTATGCCCAGTGGTGGATGGTGCTCTGTCACTAGGGTCTGTCCTCTCTCCCCTTCCTGCACCCCATTCAGTCCCCCAGGGAGTGTGGATCCCGGTAGAGAGTACGCTGTGTGTGATTGGCTGCCACTTCTCACCGGAGTGTGATTGGTTGTACCTGTGTTAAAATTGTAAAGCGCCCTTGGGTATATAGAAAGGTGCTATATAAGTTGAACATTCATTCATGAAGGAAAAAAGACAAGCAAACAACTTTGTGAGTTTATTCATGAACCATTCCAATAGAGCAAAAGACAAACATAACCTTACAAAAGGTTTACAGTACATAAAATTGTACTTAAATTGCTTTCCTGCAATTTTGACTATATGAGGGTCCAAAATAGCATAACTACCCATCATCCACTATGCATTTTCAAGGTGACCACAGCATACATAACATTAGGAGTTCAGTTTCACTCTGTTACACAAGCTTTTAACTGCATCCCACAACGTATTAGTGACCACTAAAATTCTCAATAAAATAATCACTTTAATGCCCCAAAATGAACCTGAAACATCATGAACACACAACTGCAAATGCTAAACAGATGATCACACTGCTGTCATTTTAATTTTCTCCAAAATCCCCAATATACACACAAAATGTATCTGCAACCTAATAAAAACACACACACACAGAACAACAGAAAATAATATTGAAGAAATAATAACAGACTGCAAAGACAGAACAATTAGGAGTAAGACCGATTAATGAAGCGACCCATTAGGTTGTTTTATGAATTCTCTTCCTTTGTGGAACCCTCAAATATCAGACTGGAGAAGCGTGACCTTCGATGGAAGTGGTCCAGCCTCACCCTCCTTCTCCCCTGAGCTGATGATCACCAGGGAGGACTCTGGGTAAGGGCTCAACTTCTGATCCTTCATGTATTCCAAGTCCCCATATATGCTCAGTTTCTGTATGGATAATACATCATTAAACACATTTTTGTTCATACTGACAATTTGTTTCTACCTACAATTCAAATGTGTGTTGTCCATTTTGAAGTGATACAGATATTTTGCAATACTCGTTAGATTTGATTCGATTTACATTTGCCATCTCTATAGTGACTAGCTACATGCAGATGGTGCGTGTCTGGCATAAGAATAGTCATCTCTCTTTAAAATAGCTAGTTAAAAAATTTACTTAAAACATAAATTGTTTATAGCTGTCTGGGGTCTGATGCCTGCATTTCTGCAGCTAGCCCAGCTGTTTAACTGCTGAATCTGCATTAGCCCATGCAGTCCTGATGTGAGTTCGGGTACGTTCAAATGTCTGGTGGACTCATTTAAATGTTTCAAAATGAAACGATACTACAAGAGCTCGCATGACTATTGTCTTCTGCCAGCTCGACAAAAAAATCCCCCTGTAAAGCTGCAGGATGAAGGGGGCGAACACCATGGAGGAGAGATCGTTTACCTCAGCAGGGACATACTGATCCACAGCCGTGGCTACTGTAGCACAGCAGATCCATATTAGCACCAGGACCGACAGCACCAGAGTGGTGGTGAGGATCCAGCCAGGCAGCCAAGGGTTTCTGAAAGTTCCCCAGAGCATTAAAACACGCAGAAGAGCAGCATTACTACACACAGAAGAGCTGCACAGGACATACACCAGCAACATGGGACTGTAACCGCTGCTTTGACGTCAGTTAAAAGTCAAGCCATCATAAAAAGTCTCCCTCATACAAATAAATGTGCAGTTTTGAAGAAGTTGCAAATGCACATTTGATTATGCAAAATTCTTCATGCACATCTGATCAAGCTTGATAACAACTGAACTGAAAGTTTGATTGTAACCAACCTTGAGAGACAGTTAAAAAAGTTGTAGTCATCTTCAGCGCTGCCCTGATCCATAGACACCACTCTCTCTTGGATGTAGCTCCTGTCATAGTCTTTATAAACTGGGTCACTTATCTCAGGATCTGTAATAGTAAAAATGATCAAATATGCCATGTGAGCATGGCTAAATGAAAAGAAATTATTGCTATACATTATCTGCAGTGTATCCATAACAACATAATGGCAAAAGAGGACATTTAGAAATCTTGGCTTCTGCCAGTTATACAGATAAACTGTTTACCTTCACACCTAAGGCATTCAGTTTCAGAGTGAATATCTGAGACACTGACATTTTTATTTCTCTCAAATTACTTTTAATGGTTGCTCAAGTAAATAGTCTACATTAAAGGAGACACTAATGAATAAATGTTTTGTTAAAACTGTAAGGATCCAAGGACATGTAGGCAGACGGCTGTGCTTACATGATCTCTGTGGCACCTCCTTGAGCTCGTCTCTCTGAAGTTCATACTCAGGGACAAACTGGACTTGTGGAGCTGTCTGCATGACCAAGACAAGACAACACTACTGGCAAGCATAATATTGTTTTACTAATAGTTTATTTTGGTACTTGTTGCTGTCCAAGTGTAAACTGAAATAGGGTTGATGTAATGTTATATTTTACCTGGAAAACTACAACTTTGCCATCATCTGCTTGAAGATAAAATGTCCATGAGGAGGTGATAAAGCTGTGGGCCTGGCTCATAACATCATCCCAAAATCCTCTCACCAAGGTAAGTGGGTAGAGCAGATGAATTCTTGGCATCATGGCCAACAACTTAGATAATCAAAGTAAATAACACAAGTAAACACTTTATATATTAAAATAAAAGCAGAACTATTTGCAAGAAGAGAGACAAAGTATTAGTGAGTATTAGTGAGTACATCAAAGTATTAGTGAGTATTAGTGAGTACATCAAGCCTCCTCTTCCATTACCTGCTCCTGTCTTTGCTCTGCGAGTGGGAGTTGGCTCTGACAGCCCAGGCTGCAGGCGTGCTGCTCGGCTGCTGCACTGTAGGCCTCACGGCAGGCTGCGGTCACACAACACATCAGCACCACTCACTGAAGTTACAGCAACATCCTTTATAGTAAATTTACTTGAAATAGAATGAACATAACTGTATCTGTGATTGTAATGATACTGTAACTGTATCTGTGATTGTAATGTTTTCAACGTACCAGAGTCACATTCAGATTTTGTTTGATTTAGATTTTCACTGTCGCCAACAAACTGACAAATGGAGAAAAGTCTGCAGCCCCTGCGACACGCGCTCAGCTCTTCATCCTACAAACAAACACCGGCAGCGAGTCAACATGGATAACAACATAACTAAGATAACGGCATAACCAACCAACATTAGATAACGACATAACCAACCACCATTAGATAACGGCATAACCAACCAACATTAGATAACGACATAACCAACCACCATTAGATAACGGCATAACCAACCACCATTAGATAACGGCATAACCAACCACCATTAGATAACGGCATAACCAACCACCATTAGATAACGGCATAACCAACCAACATTAGATAACGGCATAACCAACCAACATTAGATAACGGCATAACCACCATTAGATAACGACATAACCAACTAACATTAGATAATGAAATAACCAACATTAGATAATGACATAACTAACTAGTTTATCCACACAAGTTGTCATGTCTCTAGCTGCTCTACTGGTGTTGGTGGCAAACTAAAACCTGTTAGAAGTCACATCATTTATTCTGGCTACACAACTACAGGGACGCTACAACGAGCCTGTGGCGTTTCATTGCTTTAAGTTTAAGTACTTCACCTCCTGCTAGTGTCAGTGTTAAGTTTAAATACTTCACCTCCTGCTAGGTTCAGTGTTAAGTTTAAATACTTCACCTCCTGCTAGTGTCAGTGTTAAGTTTAAATACGTCACCTCCTGCTAGTGTCAGTGTTAAGTTTAAGTACTTCACCTCCTGCTAGTGTCAGTGTTAAGTTTAAATACTTCACCTCCTGCTAGTGTCAGTGTTAAGTTTAAATACTTCACCTCCTGCTAGGTTCAGTGTTAAGTTTAAATACTTCACCTCCTGCTAGTGTCAGTGTTAAGTTTAAATACGTCACCTCCTGCTAGTGTCAGTGTTAAGTTTAAGTACTTCACCTCCTGCTAGTGTCAGTGTTAAGTTTAAATACTTCACCTCCTGCTAGTGTCAGTGTTAAGTTTAAGTACTTCACCTCCTGCTAGTGAATGTTTTATTGCCGAACTGATTTTGTAGTGAATTTGAAATGAAATTAGTTTGCTAGTCGTGTGGACATACATCACTGCATTACATTCCTTTTTGCAGTAACATTTGAAAAACGTTTTGCACCACTTTTGAACACAAAGCTTAATTTCTGAACCTTTCTATAAGTGTACCGATGTGGGCTGTGGCCCTGATATTTGTGCCATGCTCTGATTGGTCAGGAAACGCAGACATAACCAACCAACATTAGATAACGACATAACCAACCAACATTAGATAACGACATAACCAACCAACATTAGATAACGGCATAACCAACCAACATTAGATAACGGCATAACCAACCAACATTAGATAACGGCATAACCAACCAACATTAGATAACGGCATAACCAACCAACATTAGATAACGGCATAACCAACTAACATTAGATAACGACATAACCAACATTAGATAACGACATAACTAACATTAGATAATGAAATAACCAACATTAGATAATGACATAACTAACTAGTTTATTGGTGGAAAACTGAAACCTGTTAGAAGTCACATCATTTATTCTGGCTACACAACTACAGGGAGGCTACAACGAGCCTGTGGCGTTTCATTGCTTTAAGTTTAAGTACTTCACCTCCTGCTAGTGTCAGTGTTAAGTTTAAGTACTTCACCTCCTGCTAGGTTCAGTGTTAAGTTTAAGTACTTCACCTCCTGCTACTGTCAGTGTTAAGTTTAAGTACTTCACCTCCTGCTAGTGTCAGTGTTAAGTTTAAGTAATTCACCTCCTGCTAGGTTCAGTGTTAAGTTTAAGTACTTCACCTCCTGGTAGTGTCAGTGTTAAGTTTAAGTAATTCACCTCCTGCTAGTGTCAGTGTTAAGTTTAAGTAATTCACCTCCTGCTAGGTTCAGTGTTAAGTTTAAGTAATTCACCTCCTGCTAGGTTCAGTGTTAAGTTTAAGTAATTCACCTCCTGCTAGTGTCAGTGTTAAGTTTAAGTAATTCACCTCCTGCTAGGTTCAGTGTTAAGTTTAAGTAATTCACCTCCTGCTAGTGTCAGTGTTAAGTTTAAGTACTTCACCTCCTGCTAGTGTCAGTGTTAAGTTTAAGTAATTCACCTCCTGCTAGGTTCAGCTAATCTCCGTATCTAGTTACACTGGTGAAGACTGCTAGGCTAACACAGCTAGCAGGCTAGCTAACGCTCACCCGCGGCTCGGTGTCCTCACTATATGTCGACCGGCACGTTTTGTGACAAGAAGCTGTGTTGCCCAAAACACCATCGAAAACATCGGCGGACGTGGAGCAGCTAAAGAGCACATAGACACAGCTCAGCAGAAGCGCGTAGGACTTCATCGCACAAATGTCTGTGTTCAAACACCGACGGGAACGTTTTCTTCTTCCTTGTTTATGAAGCGGCTGTGCAGCGAATATCGCGAGAACACGCGCGAGTTCAGTTTAGTCACGTGTCCCGTCCTCCCGCCTTCTGGGTAGTTCAGGTTTAATGTCATCAAAAGGTTTCTAGACGTCTCATGTGTCTGCTTCCCCAGTCTGTGAAGATGTTAGTTTTAACATTTTCAGACATCTACATCAATGATGCATATTGAGCTTACCTACAGCAATCTTTGCTACTTAAAATATTCACGGAAAACATCAGAAATGTTTTAGAAATACTAATGAGAAGGCCCAGCCCATGCGCACTTATTACAGCTGCCGTGTCAAGCCCATGAAAATACATCCACACTACACACACACACATCCACACTACATACATATATCCACACTACACACATATATCCACACTACACACATATATCCACACTACACACATATATCCACACTACACACACACATCCACACTGCACACATACATCCACACTACACACATCCACACTACATACATACATCCACACTACACACATACATCCACACTACACACATCCACACTACACACATACATCCACACTACACACATACATCCACACTACACACATACATCCACTACACACATCCACACTACATACATATATCCACACTACACACATCCACACTACATACATACATCCACACTACACACATCCACACTACATACATACATCCACACTACACACATACATCCACACTACACACATACATCCACACTACACACACACATCCACACTACATACATACATCCACACTACACACACACACATCCACACTACACACACACACATCCACACTACATACACATATCCACACTACACACACACATCCACACTACATACACATATCCACACTACACACATATATCCACACTACACACATACATCCACACTACATACACATATCCACACTACACACACATATCCACACTACACACACATATATCCACACTACACACACATATATCCACACTACACACATATATCCACACTACACACATATATCCACACTACACACATATATCCACACTACACACATATATCCACACTACACACATATATCCACACTACACACATACATCCACACTACACACACACATCCACACTACACACACATACATCCACACTACACACATACATCCACACTACACACATACATCCACACTACACACATACATCCACACTACACACATACATCCACACTACACACACACATCCACACTACACACACACATCCACACTACACACATACATCCACACTACACACATACATCCACACTACACACATACATCCACACTACACACACACATCCACACTACACACACACATCCACACTACACACATACATCCACACTACACACATACATCCACACTACACACATACATCCACACTACACACATACATCCACACTACACACATACATACATATATCCACACTACACACATACATCCACACTACATACATACATCCACACTACATACATACATCCACACTACACACATACATCCACACTACACACATACATACATATATCCACACTACACACATACATCCACACTACACACACACATCCACACTACACACATACATCCACACTACACACATACATCCACACTACACACATACATACATATATCCACACTACACACATCCACACTACATACATATATCCACACTACACACATATACATTTGATGTCAAAATGTAAGGACGTCTCGGAATAAATCACATAAATTGTGTCTTTATTGAAAATCAAACATCTATACAACTGAAACATACACACTATTTTAATTTAGGTCAATTTCAAGGAATCTAAAAACCATGACCAAAAATACCATAGTCCTAAGACGTCATCTCATTTTGTGATGGGGGACGTTGAGACGCCAGAGGAAGCCCCTTATTTAACAATATAAAAGACCCAGTGAAGATCCTGGTGGACACTACGCGTGCAGATATGAGTGACCTTGGGAGGGGGAGTGGCAAAACAGGAAATGCTTCCCGCACAGATTTACAGGACCAAATTCAGGCACAACAGATGTTTTCAGTGCTTGCTCTTTTTGGACTTCTTGTGTGAGCGGTGTGGGGATCGGGAGCGGGATCGAGATTTCTTGGAGGACTTCTTGGGTGTTCTTGATCTGGACCTGCGTGAGCGTTTGGGCGTGGCAGGAGGAGAGGGGGACCTGCAGAGAGACAGAACGGAGGTCAACGCAGCAAAAAGCCAAAGGACAGTGATTTAGCATGAAGCTAATTCATTCTGAGGCATCTGAGGGCACCAAACAGAGCAGATGGTCCATCACAAATACTAAGGGAATACATTTCTGTCACAAGGTTAACTGAACATCAACTCATTTGCTTTTATACTTGTGATTCAGTATCACTTAATCTCAGTTATAATATTTATATTCTTGGCTCTATAAAAATTCTTCAGGTGCCGTAGGAGTGATTAGCAATACACTAATTATTAATTAGAAACGCTCATGATTTTACACAGTGCTCTAACGACGCATGTTAACATAATACCTCTCATCCAGCCGTCACACGCAGCCTCACCATAGCAATGACCTACGATTCAGATGTGCAGTGTTTGGAGAGAAGCAGTAAACTGGGCATTAACCTTTTGGAGGACTTCCTGCCGCTCTCTCGTGGCGAGTCTTTGTAGGAGGAGCGCGAGCTGTCCTTGGTGTACGACCTGTCGGAGCGCTCCGAGCGTGGAGATGGCGACCTGCCCCGGCGACTGCTGCTACTGCGTGTGGGACTGGGGGAGGGACTGTGTCTGCGTTTCCTGACCAATCAGAGCATGGCACAAATATCAGGGCCACAGCCCACATCGGTACACTTATAGAAAGGTTCAGAAATTAAGCTTTGTGTTCAAAAGTGGTGCAAAACGTTTTTCAAATGTTACTGCAAAAAGGAATGTAATGCAGTGATGTATGTCCACACGACTAGCAAACTAATTTCATTTCAAATTCACTACAAAATCAGTTCGGCAATAAAACATTCATTAAGTACCTTCATAATGAGAATCATAAAATGATCATCATCATTCATCAGTGACCAAAAAAATGCATGGCTCTAAAATGGAAATTCGTGATGGAACAAGTTTAGGTTTCCCATGGAAGTCTAGTATTACATCTTGAGCTGAATGTTTTCAGTGTCATGTGCACACATGAAGGCACCTCACTGTAGGTTAGGTGTGATGCATGGGTTCACATGCATGTTGATACTAAATAACTACATATTTATTTATTAGCTGAAAAAGTCAGATGTTAGTGATGCACAGAACTTGCACAGCCAAAAATGACAGTTCATGCCCACCAACTAGAGTCATGAAACTGCAAACCTAAGTTTGTCTTCTGTACGTCAAACCAGCCACACGTGCAGGTAAACTGCTCTGAATGGTGAAGCCCAATATATCGTTTGGTAAGGCTTTTCTTTTGTGTGTGTGTGCATGGGTGAAATGTAACTTGCTTTTCTTTTCTGTTTGATGAGGACTCCTCCTTCTCTTTGTGGGTCATCTCAGGCTTGTCTTTGTCTTTTTTCTCCTTCTCTTTTTCTTTATCCTTCTCAACCTCTTTCTCCTTTTCCTGAAAAACAGAGTAAGAATGATGCAATTTCACCCTGTTCTAAAACACCGTGTGAAGCACAAGAATCAAAGCATTCACACGTGGAATTAAAAGCTGCCTTCAGAGCGCTACTTACCCTCTGCAGTAACTTATCCCTGTAGAGCTCCACTTGTTCTTGAATACTCTGTCCTGACCTTTTGGGCCGTTTCCCAGACTCGAGCTCATCTTGAAACTTCATTACCTTGAGCTGCGTAAAAGAAGATAAATTTAGAAACCCAGAATGGTGTTCTGGAGCCTGGCCTAGGTAATAACGGACCAATGGGAGCCTGGCCCAGGTAAAAACGGACCAATGGGAGCGTACCTCGATTTCTCTGAGTTTAGCACGCTTCTCTTCACTCATCTCAGAGAGCTTGGCCCATTTCAAATCGTGGTATTCTTCTCTGATGGACTGGGAGTGGGACTGTGGTTCTGCGGAGTAGGAACTCTTCAAAGGAATCTCTTTGACATCGGTTTCACGAGTTTTCCTGTTACGTTAATTATTTGGGTCATTAAGTGTCAAACAACACAACCAAAGAAAGATGTGGTGAAAATATTTAAAAGAAGCTGTGTAGTCATATAAGCAAACTATAAAAATCAAACCATAAAACCTCTCACACAAAACACAATACTAATATTGTAGTTGTTACCTATCGCTACTTTTTTCTGAATCTTCTGGTGGATCAAAGGCTTCCCATTTCGATGTGGTTACAGCTGGAAAGCAAAGAGAAAATGGTCAGTGTTCAGGACAAATGCATCCCCCAGAATAGAAAGGCACAGTGTAAAGAAATAAGATGGGAATAAGGAAATCTAAAGCACATAATATGATATAGAAAGAGCCTCACAGAGCAAACAATAACACATTCCTGGAGGGGCCTCAAAGCATTTGCTAATATTTACAAATGTAAATAAACATACCTTGAGCTTCAAGAGATGATCCATCCACTTCCTCCCATTTTGATGGTGCCATCTTAAAGCCCGGTTTTGGCCCATCCACTAAACAAACAAGTGTTGTCATTGTAAAATGTCACGACCTACCAGAGATTGTCAGGTCAAACTATTTTTGGTGTTGGGTGACAATAAACTGGTTGAACTTATATGTAGGTCCAACAGGTCTTTGAGTCCCCTGGTATAAAGCTTGACCCAATCAACTCAAACACTCCAACACATCTGAGTGTTTTAAAATCAGACAAGTGTGTAGATGGCTGTGGAGGTTTAACACAGTAATTCTAATCATGCCAAGACGCGTCACTCACAGGGAACTCCATCCAGTTCTTCTTCTGATCCCTTTATAGGAACTCCATCAAGATCGTCCAGCGGCGCTCCATCCAGCGGAGCGCCATCTAGCGGAGCGCCATCTAGTGGAGCGCCGTCAACATCTTCCAGAGGAGCACCATCTATCTCCTCTTCCACGATGGGGGCACCATCTATATCCTCCACCTGCTCAGGTTGCTGTGTTCGTACAGCAGAGCACATTATGAGCATTACCACAGACCCCATTCCACATGCTTATCACAACAGGGACATTTGTAGTAACCCGAGTATCATTTTCTACTGAGAAGGAAAAACTTTTAAAAGAGTTGATTAAATGATTACATTAAATGTTCATTAAAAATGTTATTTGTTATTATTGTGGCATGCTAATTCTCCCAGCCTTCATGTGATTTATTGGTAGAAAACTGAAGTTGCACATCATCTGGGTCAAAGTGTTGTGAAAGAAGATGTTGAGAAGCAGTCCTCACCTCAGGCTCCTCAGGCACCTCCTTGTCGGGGTCGAGAGCCACTAGACCCAGGAAGATGTTCTGGAGTTTGATCAGGAACGGATCCGGATACACGGCCCACTCCTCCCATGCTCGGAAACAGGACATCACTCGTTGCTGTGGAGACCGAGGCAAATGCCTTCAGCTTCTGACCTTCTGACATTTTTCTCATGACATTAACAAAATATCACAGCACTTACAACCTCCAACTGACCCCAGCAATCAACTCTTTTTGTTACTTTTCTTGCTGTTTTGTTATCAGCAGCTTCCAAAATGGTTTCCTGGCATGATAGAAGTGCTGCTTGGCATGGAGGCCTACAGACGCCTCTCTGATATAAGTGCATGATAGAAGTGCTGCTTGGCATGGAGGCCTACAGACGCCTCTCTGATATAAGTGCATGATAGAAGTGCTGCTTGGCATGGAGGCCTACAGATGCCTCTCTGATATAAGTGCATGATAGAAGTGCTGCTTGGCATGGAGGCCTACAGATGCCTCTCTGATATAAGTGCATGATAGAAGTGCTGCTTGGCATGGAGGCCTACAGACGCCTCTCTGATATAATGAGGCTGCTGCACACAGCACAACTCACGTGTCCACTTCATAGTTCTGATGTCAAGAGGGTTGCCAGCAGAAGCCCCAAAGACCAAAGAAACCAACAGCTACATACCTTAAAATGTTCTGACTGCAAATGGCCTCGTATCGTCTTGAACGTGGCGTTGAGGTCTGAGAAAATCTGGCAGAGTTTTGTTTCAAAGCTGTTGAAGAGGAGATGAACACAGAGATGTTTTCACCTTCATGTATTCACGTAGACGCGTTCAGATACGAGAAGCCAAGGAGTGAAGGCACTTACAATTTCCTGTAGTAGGAAGCATTAGCAACTTTTGCTGAGGAGTTATACAACACATCGGACACCAAATACAGTCGTGCAATCTGGAGGAAAGGAGGGCAAATGTCAGAACTAAACTGACGCTCAGACAGTATCTGCTTCCTGCACTGTGAGAAATGAATCGATATCAACACCAACTCTGGAAAGCATAACGTCTTATGGTTTTCTGATGCTTTAGTGTAGATATCTCAACAGGCAGAGTGAACATATTATGAGGTATTAAGTTTTTATATAAAGCCATACAATTTCTTAATTCTAGCTGTAACATTCAACAAATATATTGAAACCAACCAAACAGACTCAGTCCTAGCTGAGAAAAGTCCAAGACAACCACTACTGCATATTCTCATCCAAGTGTCCCAACATTACAGCTGATGTTTGAGATGGACAGTACAGCAGTGTGTGCGCGTTTAGAAGACCAATCCCAAAGACGACCATTATACTGTATATCTGGAGAAGACGTTTGCTCACTGGTCTTCTGTTGGTAGGGAATGAAAATGATGAAATCCCTCCGGAATTTGGACTTTTGTACCCATTTATAAGTTTGCCACACTTTGTATATGTACATTGTGTGCCCAAAAGAGCACAACTCACCTATGAGAACAGATCAGACTTAGCTGTAAGTGTTTTGGGCACAGGAGTATTCACAAGTTTTCTTAGCTTAGAGTTTTGCTACAATAACCCTAAATGGTTCTTTCAGAGCAGCGGTGGTGTCCAAGCTGACCTTCTTCGGGAGGGGAGTTTTGAGGATGGACAGTGACTCCGCTATGCACTCCACCACCTCCTCGGCAGCGTCGGCGTGGGTGAGGCAGAAGAGCATGGCTTCAGCAACGTCGCTCCTCTTCGGGGAAAGACCACGCAACATCTCCTCCAGCTTGTCCCTCTCTCTGCAGGAGCACAGAAGGAGCACAGAGGGTTGACTGAGCCCTGCACACGCCCGACACACGCCCGACACACGCCAGGCACACGCCAGGCACACGCCAGGCACACGCCAGGCACACGCCAGGCACACGCCAGGCACACGCCTTTCTGGCCTCTGTTCACCCAATTTCAACACATCCTAACCAGCAGATTAATGAGACCTTCAGGAGGTTAAATGGGCGTGAGCAGATCAGGGGGAATGCCAAAAACGGTGCAAGCCAGGGATATTCTGGAGACAAGATTGATAAACAGCATCTTAATCAACCAGAAGAAAATGATGTGGTGATATTAGCTCCATCATCTAGAGATGTTCAGCTCCTCAAAGCAGATGAACAACTAATATAAAGTATCGTGGGATTTATGAGGTAGTACAGATCATATCTTCTAAAGGTGCTTTTTGGTCAACCATTATAGTCTATAAAAAAACAAAAAACAATTCCAGCTACAAATGGAGGGTGACAAGAAATAATTAATCAGCACGAGTATCATCTCATAAGGCAACATACTCGTCTTTGAGTGATCCTTTCTTGCTGCTTTCTTCTTCATCGTCATCTTCACCCTCTTCATCGTCAGGAGTGCCATGCAGATAAGGGTTCAACGGAGGGGGTCGCCATAGGGATCCATTCTTAAATAACCTGAAGTCTTCCGTTCTCCATTTGGATGGAGAATCTCCCTGTGGGTCGTATGTCACGGTTCAGTCCCCTGAGAGTTTTACCTCACAGATGTGCTAAAGCTGAGTGCGACCCACCTGTAGTATGGAGTACAGCTTCCATCGGTAATACACATGGGCTGGGCTTTGATTTTCAAACAAAAACCTGCTGAAACAAGAACATAGTTAGTTAGTTTTGTGTAGATAACTTGGTTCATAATTGTAATGACCCAGTCATGACCTACTACAAGCCACCGCAGGCTCCAGGCCCTCAGAGAACATTTACATGTGAAAGGAAATTGTAACTTGCCTGTATAGAGGATTGTTGATTTCTCTGTTCATGATCATGGCTTCAAACATGGGTCCCTCACGCACCACAAACTCGATCATTCGGTGGATGAGAGAGAGCAAATTCCTATAAGAAAAACACAGTTAAAGCAAAACAGATTCAGAGGCATCACGGACAAACCACAAGCACTACATGAGCATGAGCTGTGGTAGACTACGCAGCTCCCTGTCACACACTTACGGCTACAGTCTCAGCTCAGCAGCACTGTGTACAACGTGCTAAGAGAAATGTTATAGACAAACGTGTAAGATTTTAAACTGGTAGTGTAGCAGCACACATACGTGAGCAAAATTTAAAATGCTTTGATGTATTCACAGCCATAGTATTGCTCCCTTACTGGACATATAACGTCACCTTCTGCTAAAAGTCACTACGTAGTTAGAAGGCCAAGTGACATTTCTTAAAGCTTTTCTGACAATGGAACACGTGTGGATGGTGTGAGAAGAGAAACCATAATAGCACGTCCACTCTCACTTAAGGGGGACAGTAATGAGGTTCTCGGCTTGGCCCCCGAGATGGCCAATAAGACAGCAAGATGATATCTTTGGCAAAGGGGGAGGGGGGTAATATGAATTGGAACACAAATCACAAGTATTGGAGCCGATCATACCAACGTCAGGCAATCATTCTGTATACTTTCCCCAATCCGTCCTGTGACGCTTTTCTGGTCCCTCGCTGCTGCAGACAGTTCAACTTGTGCTGCTCACCAAGGCCAATGTCAAAGGTCACTGAGACTACAGGATTGGGTGCTGCGTTTTGTTTCATGCCACCCCCTGGTGGTTGGAGTGAGCAATAGCCAGAGGAAGTGATCCACGTGTCACTGTATGCACGATGTAACGAGTAGTGTTTAAAAGAGTGATGCTTAACTACTTTAGCCCTATCAGTACTAACAAACCCACCAATGGAGAAACCTGTGAAAGTGCAGATCATGCCTGACATCTATTTAAACACATGGGGCAGACAAACGGGCGGGGAGGGGGTGGGGGTGCGTCGTGTTGCCAGGTTTGTTCACTACTCAATACTTTTAAGCTTCACAATGTTTTCTTTCCTTAAATGTAGCCTCTCAACGCACAGGACAGCAAGGCTTTAGATGAACGTGATCTGGAAAAGTAGTGTGCATGAATGCACATATGTTTGGTAGAATGTAATATGTTAGTATTTACTGGAGTGTGTTTGGTAGAATGTAATAGTTAGTATTTTCTGGAGTGTGTGTGTTTGGTAGAATGTAATATGTTAGTATTTACTTGTGTGTGTTTGGTAGAATGTAATAGTTAGTATTTACTGGAGGTTGTGTGTGTGGTAGAATGTAATAGTTAGCATTTACGTGTGTGTGTGTGTGTGTGTTTGGTAGAATGTAATGTTAGTATTTTCTGGAGTGTGTGTGTGGGGTAAAATGTAATATGTTAGTATTTACATGTGTGTGTGTTTGGTAGAATGTAATATGTTAGTATTTACTGGAGTATTTTCTGGAGTGTGTGCTCATGCATGACCTCGACTGTTGCTCACCCAAACCAAACCTCTGGCAGCACTTGTATGCCCAATCAGCTCAACGATAGAGATGATAGAGATGTTGTTCTCTACATTTCATATGAATTTGGAAAAAAATAAAAACATGTACCTTTCTGTTGGGATAACCACTTTGACTATGGCTTGCGACAGAGTCTGGATATGAAGTCACATCAGATAATAAACATAGAATATATGTGAGTATTGTTCAAAAGAAACAAGCAGAATACTATAAGCAGAATACTCGTACAACAAACGTCTTCTAAGGTGCTCAGTTTAGAACTTAACTAACTCCTTACAGTACAGAAGCACTTAAGGCAACACAATGCAAAATACACATTTTAAACCACTCTATATCTAACAAAACCCTCTCTAGCCAAAAAATAAATCAAAGGAATTAGAATTAAAAAAATAAATAAAATTAAAGCAACCTGGCATTATTTATGATTCTCTTTGAAGAATAACATCAGAGGCTATGAATTTTAAAACAGTGTCTTTCATTCTAACACTTACCGGTATCACTGCACAGTTTACTCTAATCTACAGTTAGCCAACATGGCAACAACTTAAATGGGTCCCATTCCTCATAGCGTACTGACGACTGCTGCTCACAGCCTTCTGACCGTTAGCTCGCCAGCTCGTTCCTCGTGGCGTCTTACGTTAGCCAGCTAACTCTGATCTTATACATGGAGTAATCAAACAGCTGCCCAGCTCCACTGAACACTGCTTCACGGCCATGTTTTTGTTGTCAAGGCAACAGGTCGACTAAGCACCCTATGAGGAACGGGACTCTGTTTTTGAAACAAATGCTCTTGAGGGAAATTCATTTTAAATTATGGGGAAAAAAAAAAAAAAAAAAAAACTAACTTGACAATGGTAATCAAAAAGCCTTTTATGGGTTTCCTCATGCATGCCAAGTTACCTTATCGAAGTCCTCTTTGCTCTTTGGAGGAGGGGGCATGGGGGCGTTGGGGTTCTTCAGCCGCTCTTTGGGTTGAGCGTTGAAGGGCAGGCCGGAGGGTGGAGGGGGGAGTGTGTGCTCCATCATGGACGGAGGAATGTATATGGGGTGAGGTGGGATCGGCACACCTTTGCCCCATCCCAGTTTCATCTCAAAGTTCATAATTACTTTTCCTGGAACAGAAAACATTTCAAGAGGCTAAGCACACAGTACACATATAATATGAACAAAGGAGTACTGACTATTAAATAATTAAATATACCAACTTCACAAAAATAAATGTGAAAATGTTGCTGTCATCAGTTTAGACTTTAAAGGTGACTGCGGTAGTAAATCTCACCATTCAAGTGTTTGAGTGCACGCTCGGCGTCTCTCCTGGTCATGAAGGCCACAAAACCACAGTTCCTCTCCCGTGCTCTCTCCTCGTCTGTCCTGGGCCACATGATCTTCACGCTGGCCAAAGGACCATAACGACCAAACTCCTGACAAAGCATCTCCTCATTCATCTAGGAGGAGGAACAGCAGAGTCCACGGCAGCGCCTGTATCATACGGCTAGGATCTTCTACAATGCTGTTGTGGTTTTTTCTGTCATATTAACAGTGTGGCAGGCAGACAGGAGTTATGCAGAATCTGTTTTGTCACATTTCTTCTGGTCATAACGCAGTGGTGTTGCACTCGTACCTGAGGATTTATATTTCCCAGGTAAAGGTTTGTGGTCGATGGGTCACCAACGTCATGTGAGCCTGGTGCGGAGTCATCTAAAACTGGAACCATCAAAGACACGACCCAGTCATCTTACAAAGTGACTCCACTTAAGTTCATCTTCATCTAACCACGATGACTTATATACAGAGCCAAACGCTCAAGTGATGTCATTACATAGTATATAAAGCAGAATTACCACTGGACGGACGGTTTCTTCGTGAAGAACCATCCGCTAAAAGAAGCAGAACATCAGTGTAAATGTTGTTTCCACGATACGACACACAGTAGTGGGACTGGACACGCAGGCATGGCCCAACACACGCAGGCATGGCCCAACACACGCAGGCATGGCCCAACACACGCAGGCATGGCCCAACACACTCAGGCATGGCCCAACACACGCAGGCATGGCCCAACACACGCAGGCATGGCCCAACACACTCAGGCATGGCCCAACACACTCAGGCATGGCCCAACACACGCAGGCATGGCCCAACACACGCAGGCATGGCCCAACACACGCAGGCATGGCCCAACACACACAGGCATGGCCCAACACACTCAGGCATGGCCCAACACACGCAGGCATGGCCCAACACACTCAGGCACCAGGAAGGCTAATGTCCCCATATGCTAATGTAAAGGCTAATGTCCCCATATGATAATGCAAAGGCTAATGTCCCCATATGCTAATGTAAGTCTAATGTCCCCATATGATAATGCAAAGGCTAATGTCTCCATATGCTAATGTCCCCATATGCTAATGTAAAGGCTAATGTCCCCATATGCTAATGCAAAGGCTAATGACCCCATATGCTAATGTACCCATATGCTAATGTAAAGGCTAATGTCCCCATATGCTAATGCAAAGGCTAATGTCCCCATATGCTAATGCAAAGGCTAATGTCCCCGCTAATGCAAAGGCTAATGTCCCCATATGATAATGCAAAGGCTAATGTCTCCATATGCTAATGTCCCCATATGCTAATGCAAAGGCTAATGTCCCCATATGCTAATGTAAAGGCTAATGTCCCCATATGCTAATGCAAAGGCTAATGCTCCCATATGCTAATGTCCCCATATGCTAATGTAAAGGCTAATGTCCCCATATGCTAATGCAAAGGCTAATGTCCCCATATGCTAATGTCCCCATATGCTAATGTAAAGGCTAATGTCCCCATATGCTAATGCAAAGGCTAATGTCCCCATATGCTAATGCAAAGGCTAATGTCCCCGCTAATGCAAAGGCTAATGTCCCCATATGATAATGCAAAGGCTAATGTCTCCATATGCTAATGTCCCCATATGCTAATGCAAAGGCTAATGTCCCCATATGCTAATGTAAAGGCTAATGTCCCCATATGCTAATGCAAAGGCTAATGTCCCCATATGCTAATGCAAAGGCTAATGCCCCCATATGCTAATGTCCCCATATGCTAATGTAAAGGCTAATGTCCCCATATGCTAATGCAAAGGCTAATGTCCCCGCTAATGCAAAGGCTAATGTCCCCATATGATAATGCAAAGGCTAATGTCTCCATATGCTAATGTCCCCATATGCTAATGTAAAGGCTAATGTCCCCATATGCTAATGCAAAGGCTAATGCCCCCATATGCTAATGCAAAGGCTAATGTCCCCATATGCTAATGCAAAGGCTAATGTCCCCGCTAATGCAAAGGCTAATGTCCCCGCTAATGCAAAGGCTAATGTCCCCATATGCCAATGCAAAGGCTAATGTCCCCATATGCCAATGCAAAGGCTAATGTCCCCATATGCCAATGCAAAGGCTAATGTCCCCATATGCTAATGCAAAGGCTAATGTCCCCGCTAATGCAAAGGCTAATGTCCCCATATGCCAATGCAAAGGCTAATGTCCCCATATGCCAATGCAAAGGCTAATGTCCCCATATGCCAATGCAAAGGCTAATGTCCCCATATGCCAATGCAAAGGCTAATGTCCCCATATGCCAATGCAAAGGCTAATGTCCCCATATGCTAATGCAAAGGCTAATGTCCCCATATGATAATGCAAAGGCTAATGTCTCCATATGCTAATGTCCCCATATGCTAATGCAAAGGCTAATGTCCCCATATGCTAATGCAAAGGCTAATGCCCCCATATGCTAATGCAAAGGCTAATGTCCCCATATGCTAATGCAAAGGCTAATGTCCCCATATGCTAATGCAAAGGCTAATGTCCCCATATGCCAATGCAAAGGCTAATGTCCCCATATGCCAATGCAAAGGCTAATGTCCCCATATGCCAATGCAAAGGCTAATGTCCCCATATGCCAATGCAAAGGCTAATGTCCCCATATGCCAATGCAAAGGCTAATGTCCCCATATGCCAATGCAAAGGCTAATGTCCCCATATGCCAATGCAAAGGCTAATGTCCCCATATGCCAATGCAAAGGCTAATGTCCCCATATGCCAATGCAAAGGCTAATGTCCCCATATGCCAATGCAAAGGCTAATGTCCCCATATGCCAATGCAAAGGCTAATGTCCCCATATGCTATTGCAAAGGCTAATGTCCCCATATGCTATTGCAAAGGCTAATGTCCCCATATGCTATTGCAAAGGCTAATGTCCCCATATGCACTACCTAACCCTACTCCAAACCTTAACAAATCATTATATATACATAACTTTAACCAAGCAAAATTTACTCCTGACTTAACAGTCACAATCTATTCCTAATCTTAACCAATCAAAATGTACTCCTAACATTAACCAGTCATTCGTTATCTACCCATAATCTTAACCATTCATAACCTATGCTTAAACCAAACTTAAATCAAGCCTTATATGGATGTGACAGTACATTGTTAAACAATTTCAGTTATGTCATTTATATTTAAGAAAAGCGTGACTTCATGGTGAAAGTTCCATAATCAAAGCACACTTTGGTTATGGAAAAATATGGCACACACACTTACAAGATCTTCGTCCTTCCATGTTGGAAAGAGGTTCAAATCTACTGACACGTCCCTTCATCCTGTGACGCTCATCACGTTCCTCCTGAATCCTAGAAGGTAGAAGACCACACACTTTACCTCACCCCATTAAGAGCTGCACGCAGTCCCAGACAGACAGGAGGCCAAACACTCACTGTTTCAGCTCTTCTTTGAAGAGCTCAAGGTTGCTCTTCTTCTTTTCTTTATCCCCTTTCTTTGATGCCTTGGGATGTGCAAAAGACAAAACGTAATTGTCCAGAACAAGAGACAATTATGAAAAAGCAAGAGAGAAAACGAGAACTTACGCTGCGTTTGTCTAGTGCAAGAAACTGTGGAGGAGTTTCTAGGGGTAAAAAACTTTTTGCCTCCGGAATTTTTGATTTCGGTTTGTAGAGCTTTCCTCTCTTCTCATCAGCTGCAGTTTCCTCTGTAGGGCCAAAGGAAAAAGACGAGATGATGCAGGAAACACACGTTACACCACGATACACAGTGATGATGTACACGCACGTTACACCACGATACACAGTGATGACGTACACGCACGTTACACCACGATACACAGTGATAATGTACACGCACGTTACACCACGATACACAGTGATGATGTACACGCACGTTACACCACGATACACAGTGATGATGTACACGCACGTTACACCACGATACACAGTGATGATGTACACGCACGTTACACCACGATACACAGTGATGATGTACACACACGTTACACCACAATACACAGTGATGATGTACACGCACGTTACACCACGATACAGTGATGTACACGCACGTTACACCACGATACAGTGATGATGTACACGCACGTTACACCACAATACACAGTGATGATGTACATGCACGTTACACCACGATACACAGTGATGATGTACATGCACGTTACACCACGATACACAGTGATGATGTACACGCACGTTACACCACGATACACAGTGATGATGTACACGCACGTTACACCACAATACACAGTGATGATGTACACGCACGTTACACCACGATACACAGTGATGATGTACACGCACGTTACACCACGATACACAGTGATGATGTACACGCACGTTACACCACAATACACAGTGATGATGTACACGCACGTTACACCACGATACACAGTGATGATGTACACGCACGTTACACCACGATACACAGTGATGATGTACACACATCACCATCACATCACTTTAAAAAGGTTTCTATAATGATTAATAAATGACACTATGCAGCACTAGCAGTGACCAAATGCACTTGTACTGCATAGGTAAATCACCAGAACAGAATCTAAAAGTTAACATTTTAAATCTTAAAAGCTGGTTAGGGAACTGGTCTTGTGACCGGAGGGTCGTGGGTTCGATTCCCAGACCTGAGGCCATGACTGAGGTGCCCTTGAGCAAGGCACCTAACACCAACTACTCCCCGGGCACCGAGCTAGGGCTGCCCACCGCTCTGGGCACGCCTGATCCACAGCCCCCTAGTAATCACTAGTGTGTGTGTGTGTGTTCTAACTGCACAGATGGGTAAATGCGGAGGACAAATTTTGATTGCGGTGAAAAAACACAATTGACAAAATATGGCACATTTCACATTAGATATCGTTTAGTGCTCAAGATTGACAAACGTTTTGCGAGTGTAATTTACCTTTGGTGGCATTGGCAATGCCACCCCGGACGAAGGTCTTTACTCTGCCCTCACCACCCTCAAAGGCAGCCAGGAACTCCTCATAGATCTCCGCAGCCGCCTTCTCGTCCTCCTGTGAAGGTTTGTCAAAGTACACTTAATGAAACTCTAATGATGAAAAACGTTAACAGAATACAACGAAACATGCTTTATGATACGAAATAAACAACTGCAAACAAGTGTTACTTGTAGAATTAAGACAAAACTCATTCATGCATTCTCCTAAATGATCCCATTAATTTGGTTACAGTGTGACATGAAAATAAAGTAAGTTTCTTATGGTTACAGGTTAATCACATGCCCAGTTTATATTCAGTACTGACAGAATTTCATCATTTAACACTGTAGTTGTACTGTAGTTGTACTGTACTCACCTTTTTCTTGAGTTCGTCTTGTTCCTTTTTGCTTAGTGTTCTTTTAGCCACAGCCATTTTACCAATACTGAAAGCCTTCAACTTACTTTCCAACAGAGCCTGTGGAGGGTTGGAGAAAACGTCAGTCCAGTACAGACTTTACCATGAGGGCAGGAATACAGCACAGCTTCCCTGGAGCTCTACATGTCCACATTCTCTTAGAACCAGAGAAACCTCACAGTAACATACGAGTTCCTGCAGCACACACACACACACACACACACACACACGCTGTACTGGCGAACTTTACTCGTGTGAGCGGCACACGCGTGTTTAAGGGAAATCCACGTTACGAATCCCAGACAAGCTGGTCTGAAGTGTCCTGGTTCAGATTGGGATACTGGAGGACGGGACCGGTGTTTAGGATGTCACGTGTCTGGCGAGATTCGCATCTTGTCATCTTATTCAATCTGTTATTAACCCAAACACTTCACAGAACTTCAACCTGTGTGGACCTGCTCCAGTAAGAGACCCGCGGTACTGGTACGGTGTTAACTAGTCCAGTAAGAGTACTGGTACTGGTACGGTGTTAACTGGTCCAGTAAGAGACCCGCGGTACTGGTACGGTGTTAACTGGTCCAGTAGGAGTACTGGTACGGTGTTACCTGGTCCAGTAGGAGTACTGGTACCGGTACTGGTACGGTGTTAACTGGTCCAGTAAGAGTATTGGTACTAGCCAGCACCATGATAGCTAGTTAGCTATTCATGTCAAGACCAGCGCCAGTGAAACTACAGTGTGCGTTTAACTTTTGTTTTAAATCTTGGTTATTACAGTCGGTATAGTGAGTAACATATTAGCCGCACATATTCTGGAGATGATGTTAATGATATTAATGATGTTAATGATGATGTTAATCTGATATAGAGGCGCCTGTGCGACCCAGTTAGCTAAATGAAGTTAGCAATGGAAGTTAGCTAGCGCTAGCCTGCTAGCCTAGCGTCATTAGCGGTCTCCATTTCTGATGTTATCGCTATAAATCGTTATAACTGTGCTATGATACTACCCGACCAAACACAAACTTACGATCTGTTCATTATCACAAACACACCGCTTAACCTACTACATTAACGCGCAGACCAAATGTAAGACATTACCTTTGAGTTGGCCTTCTGCGCCCCACCTGGCGTTTTGTCCGCCATTTTCCAGCTATGAACGCGGAGGCGCGTTCACGAAGATCAGTCAGCAACGCAGCAGATAGCAGTTACCTCAGGATATATACTACAATAATACAACAATACTACAGGATATATACTACAATAATACAACAATACCTCAGGATATATACTACAATAATACAACAATACTACAGGATATATACTACAATAATACAAACAATACAACAATACCTCAGGATATATACTACAATAATACAACAATACAACAATACTATAGGATATATACTACAATAATACAACAATACAACAATACTACAGGATATATACTACAATAATACAACAATACCTCAGGATATATACTACAATAATACAACAAAACCACAGGGTATATACTACAATAATACAACAATACCTCAGGATATATGCTACAATAATACAACAATACAACAATATCACAGGATGTATGCTACAATAATACAACAATACCTCAGGATATATGCTACAATAATACAACAATACCTCAGGATATATACTACAATAATACAACAATACAACAATACCACAGGATATATGCTACAATAATACAACAATACCACAGGATATATGCTACAATAATACAACAATACCACAGGATGTATGCTACAATAATACAACAATACCTCAGGATATATGCTACAATAATACAACAATACCTCAGGATATATACTACAATAATACAACAATACAACAATACCACAGGATATATGCTACAATAATACAACAATACAACAATACCACAGGATATATGCTACAATAATACAACAATACCACAGGATGTATGCTACAATAATACAACAATACCTCAGGATATATGCTATAATAATACAACAATACAAAAATACCACAGGATATATACTACAATAATACAACAATACTACAGGATATATACTACAATAATACAACAATACCTCAGGATATATACTACAATAATACAACAATACCACAGGGTATATACTACAATAATACAACAATACAACAATACCTCAGGATATATACTACAATAATACAATACCACAGGATATATGCTACAATAATACAACAATACCACAGGATATTTGCTACAATAATACAACAATACAACAATACCACAGGATGTATGCTACAATAATACAACAATACCTCAGGATATATGCTACAATAATACAACAATACAACAATACCTCAGGATATATGCTACAATAATACAACAATACCACAGGATATACGCTACAATAATACAATACAACAATACCTCAGGATATATGCTACAATAATACAACAATACAACAATACCACAGGATATTGTCACGTAGGGCAACGCCCCCTCTCGTAGCTGTCACTCTGGGTTCCCTTGTGTCTGTGTCCCGTGCCTGTTTATCCCGCCCTGCTCGTTGTCTCCGTGATTCCTCGGGTGCTACCACGCCCCGTGTCATTGTTATCACCTGTTCCTTGTTTCAGTTCTATGTATTTAAGTCCCGTCATTCCCCCAGTCGAGTCATCCGTGGTTTTGTTCTATCAGTCGGTTTGTGCTTTCACGTTCGTTGTTTTTCTAGCCCTGTATTTCCCGTCATCTGTTTGTTCCTGCCTGGTCCGTGAGTCTTCCCTGTTCTCGTCTCGTCATGCCTGTTTCTTGTTCTTGTTCGGACTGCTTGCACGTTATGACCCCTGCCTGTTCTATCGACTCTGGTTTTGGTATTCCCTGTATTAAATCTCGCTCATCTCTGCATTTGTGTCCGTCTCCTCGCTCCGTGGCGCGAGCCTCGTTACATAACCACGGATCTTACCAGGACACAGCGAGAGAGCGAGACTCCGGTGAGTTTAGTCGCTGTAACGAGTTGTTGGCTGCTTCCGTGCAGTTTAACTCTCATGTGTTACAGCGCGAACGAGCCGGAGACAGGAATACCCCTGGCGCTGTGGGAACACGGAAGTCTCGTCGCTCTCAGAAGAAAGCGCAGTCAGTTTCGGTTTTGGCTGGCTTTCGCGACGAGACTCCTATTGAGCGCTGGGAGTCTGCCCCGCTTGGCGAACTCCACAGGCGTGAGCAACCTGTGGTGCAAGCAGCGGGCAGACGGAATGAGCGCACAGATGAGCGTTGGCTTAACCCTCGGTTTGCTCTCGATGACCACTGCGAGCTCCCGACGCCTCGGAGGAGGCGGAGCCGTCGCAGAGAGAGCAACCGAGAGGCTTCTGTGTCTGTGTGTTCTTCCAGGCTCAACCCGGACCCCGTGGAAGAAGACCTCCCTCCGCTGATCCCGGAAGCCGCTCCCCGAAGGCCCCCCAAGAATTTTTTGGGGGGGAGTACTAGCCACTCACCCCAGGAGTGGCCGGCTCGGAACCCGGAGGACGTCAGCGCGGCGGACACGCCCCCCGATGACGTCAGTGCGGCGACTCCGCCCCCCGAGGACGTCAGTGCGGCGACTCCGCCCCCCGAGGACGTCAGTGCGGCGACTCCGCCCCCCGAGGACGTCGGCTTGGTGGCTCCGCCCCCCGAGGACGTCGGCTTGGCGTACACGCCGGTTCCTGTCCCCGCGACCCTGGAGAGGTCGTCCACGCCGGTTCCTGTCCCCGCGACCCTGGAGAGGTCGTCCACGCCGGTTCCTGTCCCCGCGACCCTGGAGAGGTCGTCCACGCCGGTTCCTGTCCCCGCTGCCCGTCGGCAGTCCACGCCGGTTCCTGTCCCCGCGACCCAGGAGAGGTCGTCCACGCCGGTTCCTGTCCCCGCGACCCAGGAGAGGTCGTCCACGCCGGTTCCTGTCCCTGCGACCCAGGAGAGGTCGTCCACGCTGGCTCCTGTTCCCGCTGCCCGCCAGCGGACCCTGCCTGTTCCCGCTGCCCGCCAGCGGACCCTGCCTGTTCCCGCTGCCCGCCGCCCGGCCGCGCCTGTGCCCGCTGCCCGCCGCCCGGCCGCGCCTGTGCCCGCTGCCCGCCGCCCGGCCGCGCCTGTGCCCGCTGCCCGCCGCCCGGCCGCGCCTGTGCCCGCTGCCCGCCGCCCGGCCGCGCCTGTGCCCGCTGCCCGCCGCCCAGCCGCTCCTGTTCCCCAAGAGACTGTGCTGCCCCCTGTTGGGCATGGACTCCATGTACTGTCTGCTCCGCCCTGTGTTCCTGCTCCTGTGCCCGGGTTCCCCATGTTCCCCAGTCCTGTCCCTGGTTTTGTTTTGGTTCCTGTCCCTGTGGTTGTGTCTGTCAAGGTCTGTGTTCCTGTTCCCGTGTCTGTTTCTGGTGGTGTCGTCTCTGTCCCTGTCCCTGTGTCTGTTCCCCAAGTCATCACCCACCTTGTTCCTGTCCCAGTCTCTGTTATTCATGCTGTCTTTGCCTCCGTGTTCTCCTCTGCCCTGTCCTCTGGCCCAACTCCCGTGTCTGTCCCCTGTCCTGTCCTGTCCAGTCCTCCTCCCGTGCCTCGCCCGGTCCCTGCCTGTGTGGCCGTGCCCCGGCCCGGCTCCTGGCCCATCTCTGGTCCCCCTGTCCCTGCCGTGCCCCGGTCTCCATGCCCTGCTTTCCCCCTGTCTGTTCCTCCGGTCTGTCCTGTGTCCGCTGTCCCTGTCCTGTCTGCCCTTGCGTGCCCCAGAGTGGCACGCTTTGAGGGGGGGTTCTGTCACGTAGGGCAACGCCCCCTCTCGTAGCTGTCACTCTGGGTTCCCTTGTGTCTGTGTCCCGTGCCTGTTTATCCCGCCCTGCTCGTTGTCTCCGTGATTCCTCGGGTGCTACCACGCCCCGTGTCATTGTTATCACCTGTTCCTTGTTTCAGTTCTATGTATTTAAGTCCCGTCATTCCCCCAGTCGAGTCATCCGTGGTTTTGTTCTATCAGTCGGTTTGTGCTTTCACGTTCGTTGTTTTTCTAGCCCTGTATTTCCCGTCATCTGTTTGTTCCTGCCTGGTCCGTGAGTCTTCCCTGTTCTCGTCTCGTCATGCCTGTTTCTTGTTCTTGTTCGGACTGCTTGCACGTTATGACCCCTGCCTGTTCTATCGACTCTGGTTTTGGTATTCCCTGTATTAAATCTCGCTCATCTCTGCATTTGTGTCCGTCTCCTCGCTCCGTGGCGCGAGCCTCGTTACATATATATACTACAATAATACAACAATACAACAATACCTCCGGATATATGCTACAATAATACAACAATATCACAGGTTTATATGTTACAATAAGATAGATGTACAATGTAAAGGATCTGTATGTCCAATAAACTAATGAATGAAATCCACAGTCCGCTATTTTTTTGCTTCAATTTGGTTTTGTAGCCTACATGGTTTCTCACATTAACCAAAGTGGAGTCCTAAAACATTTTAATAAAGCAAATTCGAAATGATAAGGGTATACACTTGGTAACCACCTAAAACACACCAGTAGGGCTATGTAATATGTATGCTTTTCCTGAAAATATGCACAGGAATCAAATCAAATGAAATTACAATAGCTAAATCAATGCCAATACATAGTCAAAGTTTTAATTTGACTAAATATCAGACTATAAACTACTGATTTAAAAGTTTGACATTTCAGAGAGGTAGTCATCCTCCCCTCATCTGCACTCCTGCCCTGTGTTTATGCTGTGGTTGCTACAGTGATATCAGTTTGATTTTCATTCCTTCATCATGATTGTCAGTATGCTGGGCCAACAATTGCCCCCAGGGGCAGAAAAAAACATGTATTCACTTTGATGCAGCATCAGGTCATTCAATTGAGTGATGCAATGGAAACTGAATATGCAAAATGTTTATAATTGGTATACAAGTATCATCACGTAAATTTAAAACAACATCAGTGATAGTTGCATATAGCTATGATTTAATATTTGCATTCTGTAACCCAGTGATCCCAAGTCAAAGCATTATGCTGTGCAGTGTTGCCTAATCCATCATAATGTTTCTGATTTTAAGTATAAATATCATGGTCATTGTAGGAAGTAGATGTAAAGATTTTAGTGAGTAAAGGGTATATTTGAATTGCTACATGTGAACAACACTGTTTTGCATGTAAAAATGAAATGAAGACAGCAACTACAGGGCCTCCTAAACCACGAGGCTTTCACAAGGTAAAACAACATAATGTTGTGCAACAAGTTGTATTACAGAATGGCCTGGAGCAAGTGCTTTTGTCTGCATAGCAGACTTGCTCATATAGGACACATCCATAACATATAGGACACATCCCATAACATATAGGGCACATCCACAACATATAGGACACATCCCATAACATATAGGGCACATCCACAACATATAGGACACATCCCACAACATATAGGACACATCCCACAACATATAGGGTACATCCACAACATATAGGACACATCCCACAACATATAGGACACATCCCATAACATATAGGGCACATTCACAACATATAGGACACATCCCACAACATATAGGGCACATCCCATAACATATAGGGCACATTCACAACATATAAGACACATCCCATAACATATAGGGCACATTCACAACATATAGGACACATCCCACAACATATAGGGCACATTCACAATATATAGGACACATCCCACAACATACAGGGCACATCCCACAACATATAGGACACATCCCACAACATATAGGGCACATCCACAACATATAGGACACATCCCATAACATATAGGGCACATCCACAACATATAGGGCACATCCCACAACATATAGGGCACATCCCACAACATATAGGACACATCCCACAACATATAGGGCACATCCACAACATATAGGACACATCCCACAACATATAGGGCACATCCACAACATATAGGACACATCCCACAACATATAGGACACATCCACAACATATAGGACACATCCCATAACATACAGGACACATCCCACAACATATAGGACACATTCACAACATATAGGGCACATCCCACAACATATAGGACACATCCACAACATATAGGACACATCCACAACATATAGGACACATCCCACAACATATAGGATACATCCACAACATATAGGACACATCCCACAACATATAGGACACATTCCACAACATATAGGACACATCCCATAACATATAGGACACATCCCACAACATATAGGACACATCCACAACATATAGGGCACATCCCACAACATATAGGACACATCCACAACATATAGGGCACATCCCATAACATATAGGACACATCCCACAACATATAGGGCACATCCCACAACATATAGGGCACATCCACAACATATAGGGCACATCCCACAACATATAGGACACATCCCACAACATATAGGACACATCCCATAACATATAGGACACATCCACAACATATAGGACACATCCCACAACATATAGGACACATCCCACAACATATAGGACACATCCACAACATACAGGGCACATCCCACAACATATAGGGCACATCCAAAACATATAGGACACATCCCATAACATATAGGACACATCCACAACATATAGGACACATCCCATAACATATAGGACACATCCCACAACATATAGGACACATCCACAACATATAGGGCACATCCCACAACATATAGGACACATCCACAACATATAGGACACATCCCACAACATATAGGGCACATCCCACAACATATAGGGCACATCCACAACATATAGGGCACATCCCACAACATATAGGACACATCCACAACATATAGGACACATCCCATAACATATAGGACACATCCCATAACATATAGGACACATCCACAACATATAGGACACATCCACAACATATAGGGCACATCCCACAACATATAGGACACATCCACAACATACAGGGCACATCCCACAACATATAGGACACATCCACAACATATAGGACACATCCCACAACATATAGGACACATCCACAACATACAGGGCACATTCACAACATATAGGACACATCCCACAACATATAGGACACATCCCATAACATATAGGGCACATTCACAACATATAGGACACATCCCATAACATATAGGGCACATTCACAACATATAGGACACATCCCACAACATATAGGGCACATTCACAATATATAGGACACATCCCACAACATACAGGGCACATCCCACAACATATAGGACACATCCCACAACATATAGGGCACATCCACAACATATAGGACACATCCCATAACATATAGGGCACATCCACAACATATAGGGCACATCCCACAACATATAGGGCACATCCCACAACATATAGGACACATCCCACAACATATAGGGCACATCCACAACATATAGGACACATCCCACAACATATAGGGCACATCCACAACATATAGGACACATCCCACAACATATAGGACACATCCACAACATATAGGACACATCCCATAACATACAGGACACATCCCACAACATATAGGACACATTCACAACATATAGGGCACATCCCACAACATATAGGACACATCCACAACATATAGGACACATCCACAACATATAGGACACATCCCACAACATATAGGATACATCCACAACATATAGGACACATCCCACAACATATAGGACACATTCCACAACATATAGGACACATCCCATAACATATAGGACACATCCCACAACATATAGGACACATCAACAACATATAGGGCACATCCCACAACATATAGGACACATCCACAACATATAGGGCACATCCCATAACATATAGGACACATCCCACAACATATAGGGCACATCCCACAACATATAGGGCACATCCACAACATATAGGGCACATCCCACAACATATAGGACACATCCCACAACATATAGGACACATCCCATAACATATAGGACACATCCACAACATATAGGACACATCCCATAACATATAGGACACATCCCACAACATATAGGACACATCCACAACATATAGGGCACATCCCACAACATATAGGACACATCCACAACATATAGGGCACATCCCATAACATATAGGACACATCCCACAACATATAGGGCACATCCCACAACATATAGGGCACATCCACAACATATAGGACACATCCACAACATATAGGGCACATCCCACAACATATAGGACACATCCACAACATACAGGGCACATCCCACAACATATAGGACACATCCACAACATATAGGACACATCCCACAACATATAGGACACATCCACAACATACAGGGCACATTCACAACATATAGGACACATCCCACAACATATAGGACACATCCCATAACATATAGGGCACATTCACAACATATAGGACACATCCCATAACATATAGGGCACATTCACAACATATAGGACACATCCCACAACATATAGGGCACATTCACAATATATAGGACACATCCCACAACATACAGGGCACATCCCACAACATATAGGACACATCCCACAACATATAGGGCACATCCACAACATATAGGACACATCCCATAACATATAGGGCACATCCACAACATATAGGGCACATCCCACAACATATAGGGCACATCCCACAACATATAGGACACATCCCACAACATATAGGGCACATCCACAACATATAGGACACATCCCACAACATATAGGGCACATCCACAACATATAGGACACATCCCACAACATATAGGACACATCCACAACATATAGGACACATCCCATAACATACAGGACACATCCCACAACATATAGGACACATTCACAACATATAGGGCACATCCCACAACATATAGGACACATCCACAACATATAGGACACATCCACAACATATAGGACACATCCCACAACATATAGGATACATCCACAACATATAGGACACATCCCACAACATATAGGACACATTCCACAACATATAGGACACATCCCATAACATATAGGACACATCCCACAACATATAGGACACATCAACAACATATAGGGCACATCCCACAACATATAGGACACATCCACAACATATAGGGCACATCCCATAACATATAGGACACATCCCACAACATATAGGGCACATCCCACAACATATAGGGCACATCCACAACATATAGGGCACATCCCACAACATATAGGACACATCCCACAACATATAGGACACATCCCATAACATATAGGACACATCCACAACATATAGGACACATCCCATAACATATAGGACACATCCCACAACATATAGGACACATCCACAACATATAGGGCACATCCCACAACATATAGGACACATCCACAACATATAGGGCACATCCCATAACATATAGGACACATCCCACAACATATAGGGCACATCCCACAACATATAGGGCACATCCACAACATATAGGGCACATCCCACAACATATAGGACACATCCACAACATATAGGACACATCCCATAACATATAGGACACATCCACAACATATAGGACACATCCACAACATATAGGGCACATCCCACAACATATAGGACACATCCACAACATACAGGGCACATCCCACAACATATAGGACACATCCACAACATATAGGACACATCCCACAACATATAGGACACATCCACAACATACAGGGCACATTCACAACATATAGGACACATCCCACAACACATAGGACACATCCCATAACATATAGGGCACATTCACAACATATAGGACACATCCCATAACATATAGGGCACATTCACAACATATAGGACACATCCCACAACATATAGGGCACATTCACAATATATAGGACACATCCCACAACATACAGGGCACATCCCACAACATATAGGACACATCCCACAACATATAGGGCACATCCACAACATATAGGACACATCCCATAACATATAGGGCACATCCACAACATATAGGGCACATCCCACAACATATAGGGCACATCCCACAACATATAGGACACATCCCACAACATATAGGGCACATCCACAACATATAGGACACATCCCACAACATATAGGGCACATCCACAACATATAGGACACATCCCACAACATATAGGACACATCCACAACATATAGGACACATCCCATAACATACAGGACACATCCCACAACATATAGGACACATTCACAACATATAGGGCACATCCCACAACATATAGGACACATCCACAACATATAGGACACATCCACAACATATAGGACACATCCCACAACATATAGGATACATCCACAACATATAGGACACATCCCACAACATATAGGACACATTCCACAACATATAGGACACATCCCATAACATATAGGACACATCCCACAACATATAGGACACATCAACAACATATAGGGCACATCCCACAACATATAGGACACATCCACAACATATAGGGCACATCCCATAACATATAGGACACATCCCACAACATATAGGGCACATCCCACAACATATAGGGCACATCCACAACATATAGGGCACATCCCACAACATATAGGACACATCCCACAACATATAGGACACATCCCATAACATATAGGACACATCCACAACATATAGGGCACATCCCACAACATATAGGACACATCCACAACATACAGGGCACATCCCACAACATATAGGACACATCCACAACATATAGGACACATCCCACAACATATAGGACACATCCACAACATACAGGGCACATTCACAACATATAGGACACATCCCACAACATATAGGACACATCCCATAACATATAGGGCACATTCACAACATATAGGACACATCCCATAACATATAGGGCACATTCACAACATATAGGACACATCCCACAATATATAGGGCACATCCCACAACATATAGGACACATCCCACAACATATAGGACACATCCCATAACATATAGGACACATCCACAACATATAGGACACATCCCACAACATATAGGATACATCCACAACATATAGGACACATCCACAACATATAGGACACATCCCACAACATATAGGACACATCCCATAACATATAGGACACATCCCACAACATATAGGGCACATCCCATAACATATAGGACACATCCCACAACATATAGGACACATCCCATAACATATAGGACACATCCCATAACATATAGGGCACATTCACAACATATAGGACACATCCCACAACATATAGGGCACATCCCATAACATATAGGACACATCCCATAACATCCCACTTTGATTCAACGATCAGAACACACAGCACACCTGGGGGGGGGCTAAGACTAAGGGGTGAAGGCATGGCTGCTGCCCTCTGTCTTTCATACAAATGGGTCAGACGAGGCATGGACATCAGAGTGATTTACAGGGGTGTTTACAGGAAACCCCCTCGATGAAGATGGTGTGAAGCACAATATGAATCTCTGGTGAGGGCCATGGCTGTAACTCTGAATGAGGGACACACGGATGAGGGACACATGGGTGAGGGACACATGGATGAGGGACACACGGATGAGGGACACACGGATGAGGGACACACGGATGACGGACACGTGGATGAGGGACACACGGATGAGGGACACACGGATGACGGACACGTGGATGAGGGACACACGGATGAGGGACACATGGGTGAGGGACACACGGATGAGGGACACACGGATGAGGGACACATGGGTGAGGGACACACGGATGAGGGACACACGGATGAGGGACACATGGATGAGGGACACACGGATGAGGGACACACGGATGAGGGACACATGGGTGAGGGACACATGGATGAGGGACACACGGATGAGGGACACATGCAGGTTGGGACCACTCCCTTGAGGAGCGACCACTGTCACTCCCTGTTGGAGACAGCAGAGGGTCAAATGTGTGTTCTGACTGCTGAGTTATCAAACTGGCACTTTGGCTTGATGGTCAGAGCATGTTTGTCTTCTCTGGGTTCAAATCTGTGTGCCTGCAGCCTTCACTACAAATGGGTCAAAGTGGGAATTGTTGCCTTTTTCGTTCTTGCATAGTATGTATAAGAAGGTGGACATTTCATATTGATGTTGTCTGTGAATTTTTCTTATTGCTCAGGAACAGATAAACGCAAATGTTTATGTGCAGGTTTACAGATAATTTCTGTGTTTATAGAAATTGTTTCTTCATTAGGTCTGCTCTCAATGCTTATGTGCTTTATTATGAGCTCTGCCTAGTAAACCAGCACAAAAGACTAAAAGGGAACGCTAGAACAAGCCAAGGCTGCGTTTGCATTTCTGGGCCTGAAACAATTATTTGTGCCATGTATTCCTCTTCTTAAACACAATTACACTCTTATTATGGCATGCAACCGTTAGTTCAAATAAAAATGCATTTACAGGTTTGATTTGAAATGAAGCAAGCAAATCGAGTCTTTAAATTGTGGTTCTACTGTGATTTAAAATTTCAGCACCATGGGTTGTGGACAGCGTCGGAGTGTTGTGTTTGCGTTGCAATTATAAATACACAAAAGAGCTACACAACAAAGCATGAAATGGTTGTTTTATTTAAGCTTCAGTTCCTTCAACAAAAGGGCATAGTCATGATACAGAAGATACAGGCTTATCAAAGCTATATTGTGACACAACTGAGGGAGCTTGCTGAGGACAAGACGGCTCCGCTCTTAGCATTCACCGCGTGCCTTAATTGAATAACATTAAATCAAGGTCCGCCGCGAACACGCAGAGTTGGAGTCTAAAATCTCACCTATAAGAGATAGCAAACAGTTTTTATAGTACAGAAGTCAACGCTAATCATAACCGTGATCGCTTATAAAGAATACGTCTGCTGTTCCATATCTGATTGAAACACGAATATTGACAAGTCGGTTTACACGTCAGGCCTAACACTAACTTGCATGTAACGTAATTAGGCCAATGCATTGTCTGTGCTAATATCAGGACTTTAAAATCACAGAAGAAACTGAATAAGCCACGGGTAACAATAAATAATAGTTTGACCTAAAAGACGTGCTCGGAGGTAATGCATTAAATATAAAAGAGTATATATATATATATATATATATATATATATATATATATATATATATATATATATATATATATATAAGATAAGAGTATATCTATTTCACATCATTCACAAAACAGACCTAACCAGCAAGATTGTTTCTTATCCGAGTCTAATTCCGAGTCGTCCATTCTGGTCTTCTTGGGTCATCAAAATCCTTTCGCTTAAAAATAGCGTTGCGTTAAACATCAGGGAAATAAATGAAAACGACGAAAAACGGGAAACAATTATAGAATGACACCAACTGTTTCGCCAGAACCCAACACACCAAATTCGGCATTATCCCATCCTCAAAGTGAGCAATTTTTCCATTGCCGCATCGTTTTGCCCTCTGTATAAGCGCGCATGATTTTCTTCAAGCGACGATCTGTGAAGGATGAAATTATATCACAAACCGCAATGAAGCAATTTGACCTTGTCTATCGCTTTCTCTCATTGAGACAGACATTAAATTATTGACTATCGCCACCGAAAATAAATAGTGTAGGTTGTGGAAACTGCGCTGAGCGCGAGATTACGAGAGGTGCTGGTGACGTCACAATGCAGACAGATGTTCGCAACATCGTCATTCCGCGTCCTTAAGAAGGAATTTGGAAATAACGCCTCGCGAGCTCCGCGACTCTTATGTAGTACTGAACTCACGTTTCAAAATGATTTTACATGGCACAAGGAAGGCATTTGCACTGGTTCCAAAGCATGCACAATATTACCGAGCTTGCTATAGCCCACGTGAACTTTGTTCAATCTCTGGGATGCCAGAGGGGTCATATTTTTGTTTCCTATGTCATAGCCAACTCACATACAAGGGGTTCACCAGTTGGCACGTTTGACATTTCTAACCGATTTTAAACACTGACTTTAGGAAATGTAGCATGTTTCAGTTTCAGTTTGCAGTTCAGCTCAATTTGTGTTGCATGAGTGCAGTATAATTCAATCTATGGCTAGGGTATGTCATATACTGTCTGTAGGTGGCGCAGCTCAAAAGACTAATAGGTGCATAGACCACATAATACATAACAAATAAATAAATATATATATCAGTGCCTAGTTAGCTATTCAGTACACGGAATATATGTTATATATATTAGATTTTTTTACACACACACATGCACACACACACACACACACACACACACACACACACACACACACACACACACACACACACACACACACATGTGCACACGCACATAAAAATATATGTGTATATTTTTTACATCCATGAAAAAAATCTAATACATAGATACATATATATGAATTTATTTTCTATTCATATATATAATTCTACACACACACTACTATACAAGAGTTTTAGTCAGGTGTGGAAATACCGCTGCAACATAAGAATGTTTTCAAGGAGCTGAAGAAACTCAAACAAAGAGAATCCACAGACTGGATGACATTGAGCCTGAAGTACTGAAAGTTGAAAGTGTGTGTGTGTGTGTGTGTGTGTGTGTGTGTGTGTGTGTGTGTGTGTGTGTGTGTGTGTGTGTGCAGAAAGCGTCCTGTGTGTGTCCTCATGAAGAAGCAGTTAGTGGTGCTGATGGTCTATTGGCCTATTGGTCTATTGCTTTGACATCTCACCTGATGAAGACACAGGAGACGTTGATGTTTACAGACCTGAGACCACTGGTCAGATTAGCACTTTGCAGGACCCTCTGCAGTTTGTGTATGAGGAGGACATTGTAGTGGATGATGTGGCCATTGGTGGGGGTATCAGCCAAAGACAGGAGGGAGAATACAGGAAACTGGTGACGGACTTTGTGACCTGGTGCAGTTACTGTTCCAGCTGCAATTCACCATGGAGTCAACAATCAAGATGTTCGTTGATGCAAGAGAAAACATTACCAGTCTTGTCTTTAACCTTTTATTAAAAGCAAATAAAAATACAGAGATCTCTGGAGAGAGAGTACACACAACCCTAACTACTCTACCCTGTAGCATTGTGCGCAGGTCTCTCTGACAGATACTTGTCCTTCTGTACTTTATCGTATGATCTGGGTATAAGCCCCCACCTTTAGTATAAGCCCCCACCTTTAGTATAAGCTCCCACCTTTAGTATAAGCTCCCACCTTTAGTATAAGCTCCCACCTTTAGTATAAGCTCCCACCTTTGCTACTCTGCCATGGAATCTCCCTGTCTGAAGACTTGTCTGCCTAATTCTCAGAATAGACTACCTGTCAGCCGCTCTGCCCCCCCAGTGCACTTGATCTGACCTTTTACTGTTTTGCACATCTCGGAGAAGCTGATGACTTGTTTTCAACTTAAAACATATTGTTTGAACTTGCACAGGTGTTAACACATTTCTTGGAACATCCTGTTTGTCTGTTGCAGAGAACACACTAATATGCTGCTTAACTCCTGTAATGCCCCTTATAACGCCACACAGTGAGTGATATCTCTCACTATGACTTCACTTGACTCATAACTAGCACTCGTCATCATTACGGCTTCTCCCCTCTGTACAACTGCCACTCAGTAACCAATCAGTGAGCTCCAACTGCTGACCCCTCCCACAGATCTTTTTAAAGAATGCGCCAAATTTTTCAAAGTACAGATTTGGCACGTTGTGTCACGTCACATGGTTAATATACTGCCACAATTTTACAATACTGTCATCATATATGATGCACATATATGAATACACGAACATTTTCTTCTCTAGAACTAAAAGTGATGTTCCAGCTTTCCATTTCCAAATGTCAACTCAAATGGCAATAAAGCAAATGCAATAAAGCATCCTGTTATTACAACTTACAACATGCCTTGTTGGCTCTTTTGGAGTGTCTGTAATACACTTTTGATACTAAGCAGACAATAAACAGTTTGATTTATACTGTAATGCTAATGAATATTAAATATAATTTCCAACACAACCTAGAATGTAGTTCTAACATGCAGTGTTAAAGAAAGGACAGAACCACCCGTACGTCCTGGACACAGAGTGCGCACTAAACTCCTACGAACCCTCTACCAGTCTGTTGATGGAAGTTTCAAATATGCTGCTATGTGCTGGGGCGACAGTATCAACAAAGCAGCCATGAGCAAACAGAACACATCAATAAGGAAGGCTGGCTCTGGTGGGTCTAAAGTTGGACTCTCCGGAGGTTGTAGTAGATCAATGAATTTAATGGTAGTTATACAGCATCAGAAAGATTTCTTTCTCCTCCTGGGCCCTAAGGCCTCAAGACAGAAAATTCCAGATCTAATGCTTAATCTCGCAGACTACCCCATTACACCTGGCACAGTAGCCAAAAACCTAGGCGTCATACTCGACTCTGACCTATCATTTGATAAATACATAGATAATACTACTAGGATAGCTTTTCTACATCTCCACAACATTGCCAAGTTAAGAATTGCATTATCACAGGATGATGCAGAAAAATTGGTGCACGCCTTTGTTAGCTCTAGATTAGACTACTGCAATGCACTACTGTCAGGATGTTCAATGCCATTGTCTCAGAATGCCCCCAAGCCTATGTTACCTTCTGGTTCTGCCTTTTTAGCTAGGCTGTAATAGTTTAACTTAATGCCAGAGTTGCTGCCAGACTCCAGAAATGTTTATAATCTCATCTGTCCTGTATATGTCCTCATACAGAGCTAATTTTTCCTGTTTTATTTTCTCCACATGGCTGCCCGCCTGCTCGAGGAAAAATGAGATGAGGAGAGACAAGCGATTCATCCAGTGCCAGCCACATTTCTGTCTAAATTGTTGTTGTTGTTGTTGTCATGGTGACTGGTGTCGGCCAGAGGAGGATGGGTTCCCCCCCTGAGTCTTGGTTCCTCTCAAGGTTTCTTCCTCATGCAAAAAAACTAGGGAGTTTTTCCTTGCCACTGTCGCCCTTGGCTTGCTCACTGGGGGCTGGGACTCTGCACTTGTAAAGCTGCTTTTTGACAACAACTGTTGTAAAAAGCGCTATATAAATAAAATTTGATTGATTGATGATTGAGACGATGTCCTCAATGTTGGCAAATACTTCATGCAGTACTATCAGGGAGGCATCTGATTGGCTACAAATGTATTCTGCAGCAGGACAACTGTAAAGATATTGTCAATGTCATTAAGAACATCTTCAGTGTAAATTAGGAGAACTAGGAGTCCTGGAAGTGATGATATGACCCCCACAAGTCCCTGATCTCAACATCGACTCTGTCTGGGATTGCATGAAGAGACAGAAGAATTTGAACAAGTCTGCATCAACAGAAAATCTGTGGTTAGTTTTACAACGTTTGGATCAACCTCCCTGCCAAGTTCCTTCCAAAACTGTACAATTGTACAATTATAACTCTTTTATAGCCAAAGGGTGTTCATACAAATTATTTTATTTAGATTTCTCTTGTTTATTAACTTTGCATGTTGCAATTATGCATGTGCATAATTGACAAAAAATAAAACTATTAACATTTATTTTTTTAAGCATTCTTACTTTGCATATTTTTTTCAACAACTGCCTATAACATTTGCACAGTACTGCCTGACTGTAGTCATGCAGGAGGAGGCGGGGAAATAACAGTAGCCTATGTGGTATGTTCATTTCGCTCAAAGTTTAGCAAAAACTTTCCTGTACAAAGGTAAAACGTGTTAGCGTCCAGTAGGAATGACTGGAGTTGCAAACGTCCAACCCAGACCTCCCCTTTCGTTAACATGGTACGAAATCGTTGCGTTTGTTTCTATATATTTCGCGTCGGCATGAAGTCTGCAGAAGTTGTAAACTGCGAGGGATTCAACGATTTGCCTGTCGACTCGAAACGGATCAAACCGTATCTTCTGGAGTTAAGACAAAAGGCCGAAAACGAACCTATAATCAAACAGCGGCTGGATTTGTCGGACAACTTTCTGATTAGGTTTCTGAGGGCACGAGACTTTGACGTGGAGCTGTCGCTAAAGGTTTGACTACATCAGACTCCTAACGCAGGGAAGGACGTTACAGCCGGGTGGAGGGGTGGAGGTCTGGATTGTAAACGGCACAGCAGCAGTCCGTGGACGGTTAACGTCTTAATAACCTAATGAAATGTTACTCATGTAATGAAATGGTAACTTGTTACCAGTCACATGCGTAACCGAAAGTAAAATGTTTTATGTATAAAGTAGCCTATTATCTCCATTTGATTTACATTCTTCTTCTTCTTTTTCTTCTTCTTCTTCTTCTTCTTCTTATTGTTATTATTATTGTTATTATTATTATTATTATTATTATTATTATTATTATTATTATTATTATTATTATTATTGTCATCATTATTTCATTTTTTATTAATTGGAACTTATTACTACTAACAGTAGCAATAGTAGCAGTAGTATTGGTAGTTTGGGATCATAAACTGCAATATTATTAACATCCGATTGCTCCGCAGTTGCTGATTAACTACCATAAATGGAGACAAGAGTGCCCCGAAATAAGTGCGAACCTGCGGCCATCCTCTGTCGTAGGCCTGCTCAAAAACAACTACCACGGGGCCCTTAGGGCCAGAGACCACGCTGGGAGCAGAGTTTTGATTTATCGGATTGGTCAGTATTCATTGCATTTAATTGCAATTGCTTGTAATTTCCAGAAAGTACGTTTTATTTTTTGCTGAGCTGTAAGGATCTTAAAATACATGTTGTTTGTTATCTTTAGGTCAGTGGAATCCAAAGGAGTTCACAGCATATGAAGTTTTCCGGGTCAGTCTCATTACATCAGAGCTGATCGTCAGAGAGGAGGAGACCCAGAGTAATGGACTGAAAGCCATTTTTGACCTGCAGGGTTGGTGCTTTGCTCATGCTTTCCAAATAAATCCTTCCTTGGCAAAGAAGATTTCATGTGTACTCACGGTAGGTTCTTCTTGGGGGTGAGGTTGATGATGTCTTTGAGCTTCAGGTCGGCAATGGCACCTTATATTGGTTCTGGAGAGGAACTGGTATATCTTCATTGGTATAATACCACGCTGTACATCATGTGTCTAAAATTGAAATCAGCACAGCATTGCAGAATTTCTGATAAAATTCAAAGTTGTGTTTTTCACATTTCCACCAAACTAGCCCAAATTTCAAGATAATATGTATGTTAAATGACTCACATGGTCAGAAGGTAGTATTTTCCATTTGATGCAGGCAACATATTTGGAATATCCTGAACCAAGATGTAATCACATTAAATTTCTCTGTTTAACAGGATTCGTTTCCTTTAAAAGTTCGTGGCATCCACATGATTAATGAACCCAAATTCTTCCGACCTGTGTTTGCTATGATCCGGCCATTTCTGCCAGACAAGATAAAACAACGGGTCAGCACCATTTAATGTGCCACTTTAATCCAAATGTTCTTCAAATGTATTCCCAAATTAACAGTGATTCATAGTATCTTAGTATCCTATTTTCTTGAGGCTACATGACAACTATACTGATAAAACATTTGGCAATGAAAAATAATAAGTGTTACTGTTACATTTTATTCAACAGATTCACTTCCATGGCAGCTCATACCCAGCGAGTCTTTGTGAGCACTTCCCGAAGGCCATGCTTCCTCCGGAGTACGGGGGCACGGGACCAGGCATGGAGCAAGTGTGTCAGGAGTGGACAGACTACATCATGCACTCTGAGAACTACCTCCACAGCCTCTCTGTAGATGCAGCAGGTGGTTCCTCTCAAGGTAGCTCATGTGGCCATCACTGATCAAACAAACACATCACACCAAGATGGCGCACGTTTTGGGTGATGTTTAATAATGACCACAATGTATGTTTTAGGAAGAATTATATAAACGTTTACCTTGATCTTAAAGGTACATGTTTTGTTTTCATTGTTTTGTAAATGACTGAAGAACATGTTTTCAAAGACGTCTGTATTATAGTGTTATAACATTCCAGACTTTAGAGGTCAAGAAATCAGGTTCAAGCTTGTAAACACTGATGTTTTTTATACCTCTGAAGTTTTGACATTGCCTGGAAATGATTTTTAGTCTACTGCTAAAAGGATGAGAAGGGAATGTCATTCTAGACCTGACTAACACTTACACAGCAAACATATACAGTAATATGTAATATACAAGGTCAATATATTACTATAACACTCACTGAAGACCATTACACCATGGTGCTACAAGGAGATAATGTTCTTTAAACTGTTCATTTCATTGTTCAGTTCATTTTTGAAAATTCAAATAGTTCTCTAAAAACTATTCTCATGTTTTTCTTTTTGAAAGGTAATGTGAAATGTAAGCTGTGATATGACTTTAGTAAGTCATTTAGTTCAGCTTTTGTGGACTTTAGGTCCATGTGTACTTTGTGTCTGACTGCGGGGACTTATTACCCACAAAGGATTGCACCATTGTTGACTGAAACATTTTTACTGTCAGTACAACAGGCTCATTCGTAGAATAGAGTGTCTGTTACTTTTTGAAATGTCTTTTTCTTATTTTCATGTAATGACACAAATAAGGGGCTTACTCATGCTCTTGATTTTACTGTTTGAAAACAAAAAAAAACTATTTTATTACTGCAGTTGTTAAATCAGCGCAGTTAATTTTTAAAGCACAAATGATGTTTTCTGATCATTAAAAATTAAATGTCAAATTAAATGCATAAAACACACTTAAGAATATGTTCTTAACTTATCCATTTTCTGTCACTACTAAAGCCCCAAACACACAAACGCAAACAAACACACACACACACACACACACACACACACACACACACACACACACACACACACACACACACACACACACACACACACACACACACACACACACACACACACACAGTGCTCTTGCTCTCCTGACCTTTGCTCATATTTCAGTTCATAAATGGTGTTAGACACTGTTGACTTTCCTAGCATGATGACATCTATGTTCTTTCATTTCAGCTTGTTTTGTTCACTATTTTTAACAGGAATGTCTTGTTTGACCATACCAGTTTGTATGTTGCAAAAAAAAATTCCTTTGTTTTAAAAAGTGAAACTGAGCCTTTTTTTAAATGAAAAACAACCCTATGCCTGTGGCATACATTATATTACATTTTTAGTAAAATTTAAGATTGTGAAGCTGTGTTAAGAGGTAGGATTCTATAACTGGAATTATGTCATATTTATTTGTTTATTGTGAATGCTCATACCTTTTTATTTCCTTAAAAAAGCAACCAACATCTCAAAGGTCATGAAATACATTTCTTTATATTAGAAACTGTACAGAATGCTTGGATTTTTTTACATGTTACTTTTTCAAGTGAATTTATAAAGTGCTTCATGGTAGAATATTAAAATTAAATACAAGAAAATATCTAAATATAGCACACAATAATAACACAAGTAAAGAAATACATGTAAACGGTAAACCTAAAAAAACTGATTAAATTCTTAAAAACAAAAACTGGACTAAACAAACAAAAAAAACAAAACAAATAAACTAATAATAACAACTGAAATTTTTAGGTAGCCTAAATGTTATAAATTGTTGAAGCTATTTGACATGTGACATGAGACTTGACTTAGACTCGTCTAAAGACTCGTGACTTGACTTAGACTAGTCTAAAGACTCGTGAATTGAGGTGGACTTTTGAACGTCTCTGCTCCTGACTGTATGAAGAGTGTACATTTAGGATGCGTATCAGTGAGTGCCTTATAACGTCGAATCAAATAAAAATAAAGAAATAATTAAAATAATAAAGCACATCTGGCTCAGGTCAGAGCGTGTGGGAACGTCTCGCGAATTCAGCACAAGAGGGAGAGAAGATGAGACCCGGAGGCTCAGATCACGCTCCCTTATTCTGGGAGCAAGAAGTCCTATAAGCTACATTTAGACTCTTTGTAGCGTGTGGCCTCAGTAGTTTAACCAAATACGTTTATGCAGTCGATGTACTGTGATAGCAAACAAACAATATGTACACGATGTGAAAATGCACACCACGACATCGTAAGATGCGTCGCACTCGGCTCCAGCGTCCATCAGTTATTCCTCGTTATATAA